>NC_071400.1:0-300000 GCF_022682495.2 Desmodus rotundus | reverse complement strand
ATCCTAGGAAACCATGTCTCCTAGGAAACCATTGTGCTCAGAACCCTGCCCCTAAGAATGCCCATCCTACCACGCCACATTCTAGAACACCGTATCCAAGAAAACCGTATCCTTGGAAACCGTATCCTAGGAAAACATGTCTCCTAGGAAACCATTGTGCTCAGAACCCTGCCCCTAAGAATGCCCATCCTACCACGCCACATTCTAGAACACCGTATCCAAGGAAACCGTATCCATGGAAACCGTATCCTAGGAAACCATGTCTCCTAGGAAACCATTGTGCTCAGAACCCTGCCCCTAAGAATGCCCATCCTACCACGCCACATTCTAGAACACCGTATCCAAGGAAACCGTATCCTTGGAAACCGTATCCTAGGAAACCATGTCTCCTAGGAAACCATTGTGCTCAGAACCCTGCACCTAAGAATGCCCATCCTACAACGCCACATTCTAGAACACCGTAACCTTGGAAACCGTATCCTAGGAAACCATGTCTCCTAGGAAACCATTGTGCTCAGAACCCTGCCCCTAAGAATGCCCATCCTACCACGCCACATTCTAGAACACCGTATCCAAGGAAACCGTATCCTAGGAAACCATGTCTCCTAGGAAACCATTGTGCTCAGAACCCTGCGCCTAAGAATGCCCATCCTACCACGCCACATTCTAGAACACCGTGTCCAAGGAAACCGTATCCTAGGAAACCATGTCTCCTAGGAAACCATTGTGCTCAGAACCCTGCCCCTAAGAATGCCCATCCTACCACGCCACATTCTAGAACACCGTATCCATGGAAACCGTATCCTTGGAAACCGTATCCTAGGAAACCATGTCTCCTAGGAAACCATTGTGCTCAGAACCCTGCCCCTAAGAATGCCCATCCTACCACGCCACATTCTAGAACACCGTATCCTTGGAAACCGTATCCTAGGAAACCATGTCTCCTAGGAAACCATTGTGCTCAGAACCCTTCCCCTAAGAATGCCCATCCTACCACGCCACATTCTAGAACACCGTATCCAAGGAAACCGTATCCATGGAAACCGTATCCTAGGAAACCATGTCTCCTAGGAAACCATTGTGCTCAGAACCCTGCCCCTAAGAATGCCCATCCTACCACGCCACATTCTAGAACACCGTATCCAAGGAAACCGTATCCTAGGAAACCATGTCTCCTAGGAAACCATTGTGCTCAGAACCCTGTCCCTAAGAATGCCCATCCTACAACGCCGCATTCTAGAACACCGTATCCAAGGAAACCGTATCCTTGGAAACCGTATCCTAGGAAACCATGTCTCCTAGGAAACCATTGTGCTCAAAACCCTGCCCCTAAGAATGCCCATCCTACCACGCCACATTCTAGAACACCGTATCCAAAAAACCGTATCCTTGGAAACCGTATCCTAGGAAACCATGTCTCCTAGGAAACCATTGTGCTCAGAACCCTGCCCCTAAGAATGCCCATCCTACCACGCCACATTCTAGAACACCGTATCCAAGGAAACCGTATCCTTGGAAACCGTATCCTAGGAAACCATGTCTCCTAGGAAACCATTTTGCTCAGAACCCTGCACCTAAGAATGCCCATCCTACAACGCCACATTCTAGAACACCGTATCCAAGGAAACCGTATCCTAGGAAACCATGTCTCCTAGGAAACCATTGTGCTCAGAACCCTGCCCCTAAGAATGCCCATCCTACCACGCCACATTCTAGAACACCGTATCCAAGGAAACCGTATCCTTGGAAACCATATCCTAGGAAACCATGTCTCCTAGGAAACCATTTTGCTCAGAACCCTGCACCTAAGAATGCCCATCCTACCACGCCACATTCTAGAACACCGTATCCAAGGAAACCGTATCCTAGGAAACCATGTCTCCTAGGAAACCATTGTGCTCAGAACCCTGCCCCTAAGAATGCCCATCCTACCACGCCACATTCTAGAACAACGTATCCAAGGAAACCGTATCCTTGGAAACCGTATCCTAGGAAACCATGTCTCTTAGGAAACCATTTTGCTCAGAACCCTGCACCTAAGAATGCCCATCCTACCACGCCACATTCTAGAACACCGTATCCAAGGAAACCGTATCCTAGGAAACCATGTCTCCTAGGAAACCTTTGTGCTCAGAACCCTGCCCCTAAGAATGCCCATCCTACCACGCCACATTCTAGAACACCGTATCCAAGGAAACCGTATCCTTGGAAACCGTATCCTAGGAAACCATGTCTCCTAGGAAACCATTGTGCTCAGAACCCTGCACCTAAGAATGCCCATCCTACAACGCCACATTCTAGAACACCGTATCCAAGGAAACCGTATCCTAGGAAACCATGTCTCCTAGGAAACCATTGTGCTCAGAACCCTGCCCCTAAGAATGCCCATCCTACCACGCCACATTCTAGAACACCGTATCCAAGGAAACCGTATCCTTGGAAACCGTATCCTAGGAAACCATTTCTCCTAGGAAACCATTGTGCTCAGAACCCTGCCCCTAAGAATGCCCATCCTACCACGCCACATTCTAGAACACCGTATCCAAGGAAACCATATCCTTGGAAACCGTATCCTAGGAAACCATGTCTCCTAGGAAACCATTGTGCTCAGAACCCTGCACCTAAGAATGCCCATCCTACAACGCCACATTCTAGAACACCGTATCCAAGGAAACCGTATCCTAGGAAACCATGTCTCCTAGGAAACCATTGTGCTTTGAACCCTGCCCCTAAGAATGCCCATCCTACCACGCCACATTCTAGAACACCGTATCCAAGGAAACCGTATCCTTGTAAACCGTATCCTAGGAAACCATGTCTCCTAGGAAACCATTTTGCTCAGAACCCTGCACCTAAGAATGCCCATCCTACAACGCCACATTCTAGAACACCGTATCCAAGGAAACCGTATCCTAGGAAACCATGTCTCCTAGGAAACCATTGTGCTTAGAACCCTGCCCCTAAGAATGCCCATCCTACCACGCCACATTCTAGAACACCGTATCCAAGGAAACCGTATCCTTGTAAACCGTATCCTAGGAAACCATGTCTCCTAGGAAACCATTTTGCTCAGAACCCTGCACCTAAGAATGCCCATCCTACAACGCCACATTCTAGAACACCGTATCTTAGGAAACCGTATCCTAGGAAACCATGTCTCCTAGGAAACCATTGTGCTCCGAACCCTGCCCCTAAGAATGCCCATCCTACCACGCCACATTCTAGAACACCGTATCCAAGGAAACCGTATCCATGGAAACCGTATCCTAGGAAACCATGTCTCCTAGGAAACCATTGTGCTCAGAACCCTGCCCCTAAGAATGCCCATCCTACCACGCCACATTCTAGAACACCGTATCCAAGGAAACCGTATCCATGGAAACCGTATCCTAGGAAACCATGTCTCCTAGGAAACCATTGTGCTCAGAACCCTGCCCCTAAGAATGCCCATCCTACCACGCCACATTCTAGAACACCGTATCCAAGGAAACCGTATCCTTGGAAACCGTATCCTAGGATACCATGTCTCCTAGGAAACCATTGTGCTCAGAACCCTGCACCTAAGAATGCCCATCCTACAACGCCACATTCTAGAACACCGTAACCTTGGAAACCGTATCCTAGGAAACCATGTCTCCTAGGAAACCATTGTGTTCAGAACCCTGCCCCTAAGATTGCCCATCCTACAACGCCGCATTCTAGAACACCGTATCCAAGGAAACCGTATCCTTGGAAACCGTATCCTAGGAAACCATGTCTCCTAGGAAACCATTGTGCTCAAAACCCTGCCCCTAAGAATGCCCATCCTACCACGCCACATTCTAGAACACCGTATCGAAGGAAACCGTGTCCTTGGAAACCGTATCCTAGGAAACCATGTCTCCTAGGAAACCATTGTGCTCAGAACCCTGCCCCTAAGAATGCCCATCCTACCACGCCACATTCTAGAACACCGTATCCAAGGAAACCGTATCCTAGGAAACCATGTCTCCTAGGAAACCATTGTGCTCAGAACCCTGCCCCTAAGAATGCCCATCCTACCACACCACATTCTAGAACACCGTATCCAAGGAAACCGTATCCTTGGAAACCGTATCCTAGGAAACCATGTCTCCTAGGAAACCATTGTGCTCAGAACCCTGCCCCTAAGAATGCCCATCCTACCACGCCACATTCTAGAACACCGTATCCAAGGAAACCGTATCCTAGGAAACCATGTCTCCTAGGAAACCATTTTGCTCAGAACCCTGCCCCTAAGAATGCCCATCCTACCACGCCACATTCTAGAACACCGTGTCCAAGGAAACCGTATCCTAGGAAACCATGTCTCCTAGGAAACCATTGTGCTCAGAACCCTGCCCCTAAGAATGCCCATCCTACCACGCCACATTCTAGAACACCGTATCCAAGGAAACCGTATCCTTGGAAACCGTATCCTAGGAAACCATGTCGCCTAGGAAACCATTGTGCTCAGAACCCTGCACCTAAGAATGCCCGTCCTACAACGCCACATTCTAAACACCGTATCCTTGGAAACCGTATCCTAGGAAACCATGTCTCCTAGGAAACCATTGTGCTCCGAACCCTGCCCCTAAGAATGCCCATCCTACCACGCCACATTCTAGAACACCGTATCCAAGGAAACCGTATCCATGGAAACCGTATCCTAGGAAACCATGTCTCCTAGGAAACCATTGTGCTCAGAACCCTGCCCCTAAGAATGCCCATCCTACCACGCTACATTCTAGAACACCGTATCCAAGGAAACCGTATCCTTGGAAACCGTATCCTAGGAAACCATGTCTCCTAGGAAACCATTGTGCTCAGAACCCTGCCCCTAAGAATGCCCATCCTACCACGCCACATTCTAGAACACCGTATCCAAGGAAACCGTATCCTTGGAAACCGTATCCTAGGAAACCATGTCTCCTAGGAAACCATTGTGCTCAGAACCCTGCACCTAAGAATGCCCATCCTACAACGCCACATTCTAGAACACCGTATCCAAGGAAACCGTATCCTAGGAAACCATGTCTCCTAGGAAACCATTGTGCTCCGAACCCTGCCCCTAAGAATGCCCATCCTACCACGCCACATTCTAGAACAACGTATCCAAGGAAACCGTATCCTTGGAACCGTATCCTAGGAAAACATGTCTCCTAGGAAACCATTGTGCTCAGAACCCTGCCCCTAAGAATGCCCATCCTACCACGCCACATTCTAGAACACCGTATCCAAGGAAACCGTATCCTTGGAAACCGTATCCTAGGAAACCATGTCTCCTAGGAAACCATTGTGCTCAGAACCCTGCCCCTAAGAATGCACATCCTACCACGCCACATTCTAGAACACCGTATCCAAGGAAACCGTATCCTTGGAAACCGTATCCTAGGAAACCATGTCTCCTAGGAAACCATTGTGCTCAGAACCCTGCACCTAAGAATGCCCATCCTACAACGCCACATTCTAGAACACCGTATCCTTGGAAACCGTATCCTAGGAAACCATGTCTCCTAGGAAACCATTGTGCTCAGAACCCTGCCCCTAAGATTGCCCATCCTACCACGCCACATTCTAGAACACCGTATCCAAGGAAACCGTATCCATGGAAACCGTATCCTAGGAAACCATGTCTCCTAGGAAACCATTGTGCTCAGAACCCTGCCCCTAAGAATGCCCATCCTACCACGCCACATTCTAGAACACCGTATCCAAGGAAACCGTATCCTTGGAAACCGTATCCTAGGAAACCATGTCTCCTAGGAAACCATTGTGCTCAGAACCCTGCCCCTAAGAATGCCCCTCCTACCACGCCACATTCTAGAACACCGTATCCAAGGAAACCGTATCCTTGGAAACCGTATCCTGGGAAACCATGTCTCCTAGGAAACCATTGTGCTGAAAACCCTGCCCCTAAGAATGCCCATCCTACCACGCCACATTCTAGAACACCGTATCCAAGGAAACCGTATCCTAGGAAACCATGTCTCCTAGGAAACCATTGTGCTCAGAACCCTGCCCCTAAGAATGCCCATCCTACCACGCCACATTCTAGAACACCGTATCCAAGAAAACCGTATCCTTGGAAACCGTATCCTAGGAAAACATGTCTCCTAGGAAACCATTGTGCTCAGAACCCTGCCCCTAAGAATGCCCATCCTACCACGCCACATTCTAGAACACCGTATCCAAGGAAACCGTATCCATGGAAACCGTATCCTAGGAAACCATGTCTCCTAGGAAACCATTGTGCTCAGAACCCTGCCCCTAAGAATGCCCATCCTACCACGCCACATTCTAGAACACCGTATCCAAGGAAACCGTATCCTTGGAAACCGTATCCTAGGAAACCATGTCTCCTAGGAAACCATTGTGCTCAGAACCCTGCACCTAAGAATGCCCATCCTACAACGCCACATTCTAGAACACCGTAACCTTGGAAACCGTATCCTAGGAAACCATGTCTCCTAGGAAACCATTGTGCTCAGAACCCTGCCCCTAAGAATGCCCATCCTACCACGCCACATTCTAGAACACCGTATCCAAGGAAACCGTATCCTAGGAAACCATGTCTCCTAGGAAACCATTGTGCTCAGAACCCTGCGCCTAAGAATGCCCATCCTACCACGCCACATTCTAGAACACCGTGTCCAAGGAAACCGTATCCTAGGAAACCATGTCTCCTAGGAAACCATTGTGCTCAGAACCCTGCCCCTAAGAATGCCCATCCTACCACGCCACATTCTAGAACACCGTATCCATGGAAACCGTATCCTTGGAAACCGTATCCTAGGAAACCATGTCTCCTAGGAAACCATTGTGCTCAGAACCCTGCCCCTAAGAATGCCCATCCTACCACGCCACATTCTAGAACACCGTATCCTTGGAAACCGTATCCTAGGAAACCATGTCTCCTAGGAAACCATTGTGCTCAGAACCCTTCCCCTAAGAATGCCCATCCTACCACGCCACATTCTAGAACACCGTATCCAAGGAAACCGTATCCATGGAAACCGTATCCTAGGAAACCATGTCTCCTAGGAAACCATTGTGCTCAGAACCCTGCCCCTAAGAATGCCCATCCTACCACGCCACATTCTAGAACACCGTATCCAAGGAAACCGTATCCTAGGAAACCATGTCTCCTAGGAAACCATTGTGCTCAGAACCCTGTCCCTAAGAATGCCCATCCTACAACGCCGCATTCTAGAACACCGTATCCAAGGAAACCGTATCCTTGGAAACCGTATCCTAGGAAACCATGTCTCCTAGGAAACCATTGTGCTCAAAACCCTGCCCCTAAGAATGCCCATCCTACCACGCCACATTCTAGAACACCGTATCCAAAAAACCGTATCCTTGGAAACCGTATCCTAGGAAACCATGTCTCCTAGGAATCCATTGTGCTCAGAACCCTGCCCCTAAGAATGCCCATCCTACCACGCCACATTCTAGAACACCGTATCCAAGGAAACCGTATCCTTGGAAACCGTATCCTAGGAAACCATGTCTCCTAGGAAACCATTTTGCTCAGAACCCTGCACCTAAGAATGCCCATCCTACAACGCCACATTCTAGAACACCGTATCCAAGGAAACCGTATCCTAGGAAACCATGTCTCCTAGGAAACCATTGTGCTCAGAACCCTGCCCCTAAGAATGCCCATCCTACCACGCCACATTCTAGAACACCGTATCCAAGGAAACCGTATCCTTGGAAACCATATCCTAGGAAACCATGTCTCCTAGGAAACCATTTTGCTCAGAACCCTGCACCTAAGAATGCCCATCCTACCACGCCACATTCTAGAACACCGTATCCAAGGAAACCGTATCCTAGGAAACCATGTCTCCTAGGAAACCATTGTGCTCAGAACCCTGCCCCTAAGAATGCCCATCCTACCACGCCACATTCTAGAACAACGTATCCAAGGAAACCGTATCCTTGGAAACCGTATCCTAGGAAACCATGTCTCTTAGGAAACCATTTTGCTCAGAACCCTGCACCTAAGAATGCCCATCCTACCACGCCACATTCTAGAACACCGTATCCAAGGAAACCGTATCCTAGGAAACCATGTCTCCTAGGAAACCTTTGTGCTCAGAACCCTGCCCCTAAGAATGCCCATCCTACCACGCCACATTCTAGAACACCGTATCCAAGGAAACCGTATCCTTGGAAACCGTATCCTAGGAAACCATGTCTCCTAGGAAACCATTGTGCTCAGAACCCTGCACCTAAGAATGCCCATCCTACAACGCCACATTCTAGAACACCGTATCCAAGGAAACCGTATCCTAGGAAACCATGTCTCCTAGGAAACCATTGTGCTCAGAACCCTGCCCCTAAGAATGCCCATCCTACCACGCCACATTCTAGAACACCGTATCCAAGGAAACCGTATCCTTGGAAACCGTATCCTAGGAAACCATTTCTCCTAGGAAACCATTGTGCTCAGAACCCTGCCCCTAAGAATGCCCATCCTACCACGCCACATTCTAGAACACCGTATCCAAGGAAACCATATCCTTGGAAACCGTATCCTAGGAAACCATGTCTCCTAGGAAACCATTGTGCTCAGAACCCTGCACCTAAGAATGCCCATCCTACAACGCCACATTCTAGAACACCGTATCCAAGGAAACCGTATCCTAGGAAACCATGTCTCCTAGGAAACCATTGTGCTTTGAACCCTGCCCCTAAGAATGCCCATCCTACCACGCCACATTCTAGAACACCGTATCCAAGGAAACCGTATCCTTGGAAACCGTATCCTAGGAAACCATGTCTCCTAGGAAACCATTGTGCTCAGAACCCTGCCCCTAAGAATGCCCATCCTACCACGCCACATTCTAGAACACCGTATCCAAGGAAACCGTATCCTTGGAAACCGTATCCTAGGAAACCATGTCTCCTAGGAAACCATTGTGCTCAGAACCCTGCCCCTAAGAATGCCCATCCTACCACGCCACATTCTAGAACACCGTATCCAAGGAAACCGTATCCATGGAAACCGTATCCTGGGAAACCATGTCTCCTAGGAAACCATTGTGCTCAGAACCCTGCCCCTAAGAATGCCCATCCTACCACGCCACATTCTAGAACACCGTATCCAAGGAAACCGTATCCTAGGAAACCATGTCTCCTAGGAAACCATTGTGCTCAGAACCCTGCGCCTAAGAATGCCCATCCTACCACGCCACATTCTAGAACACCGTGTCCAAGGAAACCGTATCCTAGGAAACCATGTCTCCTAGGAAACCATTGTGCTCAGAACCCTGCCCCTAAGAATGCCCATCCTACCACGCCACATTCTAGAACACCGTATCCATGGAAACCGTATCCTTGGAAACCGTATCCTAGGAAACCATGTCTCCTAGGAAACCATTGTGCTCAGAACCCTGCCCCTAAGAATGCCCATCCTACCACGCCACATTCTAGAACACCGTATCCTTGGAAACCGTATCCTAGGAAACCATGTCTCCTAGGAAACCATTGTGCTCAGAACCCTTCCCCTAAGAATGCCCATCCTACCACGCCACATTCTAGAACACCGTATCCAAGGAAACCGTATCCATGGAAACCGTATCCTAGGAAAACATGTCTCCTAGGAAACCATTGTGCTCAGAACCCTGCCCCTAAGAATGCCCATCCTACCACGCCACATTCTAGAACACCGTATCCAAGGAAACCGTATCCTAGGAAACCATGTCTCCTAGGAAACCATTGTGCTCAGAACCCTGTCCCTAAGAATGCCCATCCTACAACGCCGCATTCTAGAACACCGTATCCAAGGAAACCGTATCCTTGGAAACCGTATCCTAGGAAACCATGTCTCCTAGGAAACCATTGTGCTCAGAACCCTGCCCCTAAGAATGCCCATCCTACCACGCCACATTCTAGAACACCGTATCCAAGGAAACCGTATCCTTGGAAACCGTATCCTAGGAAACCATGTCTCCTAGGAAACCATTTTGCTCAGAACCCTGCACCTAAGAATGCCCAATCTACAACGCCACATTCTAGAACACCGTATCCAAGGAAACCGTATCCTAGGAAACCATGTCTCCTAGGAAACCATGTCTCCTAGGAAACCATTGTGCTCAGAACCCTGCACCTAAGAATGCCCATCCTACAACGCCACATTCTAGAACACCGTAACCTTGGAAACCGTATCCTAGGAAACCATGTCTCCTAGGAAACCATTGTGCTCAGAACCCTGTCCCTAAGAATGCCCATCCTACAACGCCGCATTCTAGAACACCGTATCCAAGGAAACCGTATCCTTGGAAACCGTATCCTAGGAAACCATGTCTCCTAGGAAACCATTGTGCTCAAAACCCTGCCCCTAAGAATGCCCATCCTACCACGCCACATTCTAGAACACCGTATCCAAAAAACCGTATCCTTGGAAACCGTATCCTAGGAAACCATGTCTCCTAGGAAACCATTTTGCTCAGAACCCTGCCCCTAAGAATGCCCATCCTACCACGCCACATTCTAGAAAACCGTGTCCAAGGAAACCGTATCCTAGGAAACCATGTCTCCTAGGAAACCATTGTGCTCAGAACCCTGCCCCTAAGAATGCCCATCCTACCACGCCACATTCTAGAACACCGTATCCAAGGAAACCGTATCCTTGGAAACCGTATCCTAGGAAACCATGTCTCCTAGGAAACCATTGTGCTCAAAACCCTGCCCCTAAGAATGCCCATCCTACCACGCCACATTCTAGAACACCGTATCGAAGGAAACCGTATCCTTGGAAACCGTATGCTAGGAAACCATGTCTCCTAGGAAACCATTGTGCTCAGAACCCTGCCCCTAAGAATGCCCATCCTACCACGCCACATTCTAGAACACCGTATCCAAGGAAACCGTATCCTTGGAAACCGTATCCTAGGAAACCATGTCTCCTAGGAAACCATTGTGCTCAGAACCCTGCCCCTAAGATTGCCCATCCTACAACGCCGCATTCTAGAACACCGTATCCAAGGAAACCGTATCCTTGGAAACCGTATCCTAGGAAACCATGTCTCCTAGGAAACCATTGTGCTCAGAACCCTGCCCCTAAGAATGCCCATCCTACCACGCCACATTCTAGAACACCGTATCCAAGGAAACCGTATCCTTGGAAACCGTATCCTAGGAAACCATGTCTCCTAGGAAACCATTGTGCTCAGAACCCTGCCCCTAAGAATGCCCATCCTACCACGCCACATTCTAGAACACCGTATCCAAGGAAACCGTATCCATGGAAACCGTATCCTAGGAAACCATGTCTCCTAGGAAACCATTGTGCTCAGAACCCTGCCCCTAAGAATGCCCATCCTACCACGCCACATTCTAGAACACCGTATCCAAGGAAACCGAATCCTAGGAAACCATGTCTCCTAGGAAACCATTGTGCTCAAAACCCTGCCCCTAAGAATGCCCATCCTACCACGCCACATTCTAGAACACCGTGTCCAAGGAAACCGTATCCTAGGAAACCATGTCTCCTAGGAAACCATTGTGCTCAGAACCCTGCCCCTAAGAATGCCCATCCTACCACGCCACATTCTAGAACACCGTATCCATGGAAACCGTATCCTTGGAAACCGTATCCTAGGAAACCATGTCTCCTAGGAAACCATTGTGCTCAGAACCCTGCCCCTAAGAATGCCCATCCTACCACGCCACATTCTAGAACACCGTATCCTTGGAAACCGTATCCTAGGAAACCATGTCTCCTAGGAAACCATTGTGCTCAGAACCCTTCCCCTAAGAATGCCCATCCTACCACGCCACATTCTAGAACACCGTATCCAAGGAAACCGTATCCATGGAAACCGTATCCTAGGAAACCATGTCTCCTAGGAAACCATTGTGCTCAGAACCCTGCCCCTAAGAATGCCCATCCTACCACGCCACATTCTAGAACACCGTATCCAAGGAAACCGTATCCTAGGAAACCATGTCTCCTTGGAAACCATTGTGCTCAGAACCCTGTCCCTAAGAATGCCCATCCTACAACGCCGCATTCTAGAACACCGTATCCAAGGAAACCGTATCCTTGGAAACCGTATCCTAGGAAACCATGTCTCCTAGGAAACCATTGTGCTCAAAACCCTGCCCCTAAGAATGCCCATCCTACCACGCCACATTCTAGAACACCGTATCCAAAAAACCGTATCCTTGGAAACCGTATCCTAGGAAACCATGTCTCCTAGGAAACCATTTTGCTCAGAACCCTGCCCCTAAGAATGCCCATCCTACCACGCCACATTCTAGAAAACCGTGTCCAAGGAAACCGTATCCTAGGAAACCATGTCTCCTAGGAAACCATTGTGCTCAGAACCCTGCCCCTAAGAATGCCCATCCTACCACGCCACATTCTAGAACACCGTATCCAAGGAAACCGTATCCTTGGAAACCGTATCCTAGGAAACCATGTCTCCTAGGAAACCATTGTGCTCAAAACCCTGCCCCTAAGAATGCCCATCCTACCACGCCACATTCTAGAACACCGTATCGAAGGAAACCGTATCCTTGGAAACCGTATCCTAGGAAACCATGTCTCCTAGGAAACCATTGTGCTCAGAACCCTGCCCCTAAGAATGCCCATCCTACCACGCCACATTCTAGAACACCGTATCCAAGGAAACCGTATCCTTGGAAACCGTATCCTAGGAAACCATGTCTCCTAGGAAACCATTGTGCTCAGAACCCTGCCCCTAAGAATGCCCATCCTACCACGCCACATTCTAGAACACCGTATCAAAGGAAACCGTATCCATGGAAACCGTATCCTAGGAAACCATGTCTCCTAGGAAACCATTGTGCTCAGAACCCTGCCCCTAAGAATGCCCATCCTACCACGCCACATTCTAGAACACCGTATCCAAGGAAACCGTATCCTAGGAAACCATGTCTCCTAGGAAACCATTGTGCTCAGAACCCTGCGCCTAAGAATGCCCATCCTACCACGCCACATTCTAGAACACCGTGTCCAAGGAAACCGTATCCTAGGAAACCATGTCTCCTAGGAAACCATTGTGCTCAGAACCCTGCCCCTAAGAATGCCCATCCTACCACGCCACATTCTAGAACACCGTATCCAAGGAAACCGTATCCATGGAAACCGTATCCTAGGAAACCATGTCTCCTAGGAAACCATTGTGCTCAGAACCCTGCCCCTAAGAATGCCCATCCTACCACGCCACATTCTAGAACACCGTATCCAAGGAAACCGTATCCTAGGAAACCATGTCTCCTAGGAAACCATTGTGCTCAGAACCCTGTCCCTAAGAATGCCCATCCTACAACGCCGCATTCTAGAACACCGTATCCAAGGAAACCGTATCCTTGGAAACCGTATCCTAGGAAACCATGTCTCCTAGGAAACCATTGTGCTCAAAACCCTGCCCCTAAGAATGCCCATCCTACCACGCCACATTCTAGAACACCGTATCCAAAAAACCGTATCCTTGGAAACCGTATCCTAGGAAACCATGTCTCCTAGGAAACCATTTTGCTCAGAACCCTGCCCCTAAGAATGCCCATCCTACCACGCCACATTCTAGAAAACCGTGTCCAAGGAAACCGTATCCTAGGAAACCATGTCTCCTAGGAAACCATTGTGCTCAGAACCCTGCCCCTAAGAATGCCCATCCTACCACGCCACATTCTAGAACACCGTATCCAAGGAAACCGTATCCTTGGAAACCGTATCCTAGGAAACCATGTCTCCTAGGAAACCATTGTGCTCAAAACCCTGCCCCTAAGAATGCCCATCCTACCACGCCACATTCTAGAACACCGTATCGAAGGAAACCGTATCCTTGGAAACCGTATCCTAGGAAACCATGTCTCCTAGGAAACCATTGTGCTCAGAACCCTGCCCCTAAGAATGCCCATCCTACCACGCCACATTCTAGAACACCGTATCCAAGGAAACCGTATCCTTGGAAACCGTATCCTAGGAAACCATGTCTCCTAGGAAACCATTGTGCTCAGAACCCTGCCCCTAAGAATGCCCATCCTACCACGCCACATTCTAGAACACCGTATCCAAGGAAACCGTATCCATGGAAACCGTATCCTAGGAAACCATGTCTCCTAGGAAACCATTGTGCTCAGAACCCTGCCCCTAAGAATGCCCATCCTACCACGCCACATTCTAGAACACCGTATCCAAGGAAACCGTATCCTAGGAAACCATGTCTCCTAGGAAACCATTGTGCTCAGAACCCTGCGCCTAAGAATGCCCATCCTACCACGCCACATTCTAGAACACCGTGTCCAAGGAAACCGTATCCTAGGAAACCATGTCTCCTAGGAAACCATTGTGCTCAGAACCCTGCCCCTAAGAATGCCCATCCTACCACGCCACATTCTAGAACACCGTATCCATGGAAACCGTATCCTTGGAAACCGTATCCTAGGAAACCATGTCTCCTAGGAAACCATTGTGCTCAGAACCCTGCCCCTAAGAATGCCCATCCTACCACGCCACATTCTAGAACACCGTATCCTTGGAAACCGTATCCTAGGAAACCATGTCTCCTAGGAAACCATTGTGCTCAGAACCCTTCCCCTAAGAATGCCCATCCTACCACGCCACATTCTAGAACACCGTATCCAAGGAAACCGTATCCATGGAAACCGTATCCTAGGAAACCATGTCTCCTAGGAAACCATTGTGCTCAGAACCCTGCCCCTAAGAATGCCCATCCTACCACGCCACATTCTAGAACACCGTATCCAAGGAAACCGTATCCTAGGAAACCATGTCTCCTAGGAAACCATTGTGCTCAGAACCCTGTCCCTAAGAATGCCCATCCTACAACGCCGCATTCTAGAACACCGTATCCAAGGAAACCGTATCCTTGGAAACCGTATCCTAGGAAACCATGTCTCCTAGGAAACCATTGTGCTCAGAACCCTGCCCCTAAGAAGGCCCATCCTACCACGCCACATTCTAGAACACCGTATCCAAGGAAACCGTATCCTTGGAAACCGTATCCTAGGAAACCATGTCTCCTAGGAAACCATTTTGCTCAGAACCCGGCACCTAAGAATGCCCAATCTACAACGCCACATTCTAGAACACCGTATCCAAGGAAACCGTATCCTAGGAAACCATGTCTCCTAGGAAACCATGTCTCCTAGGAAACCATTGTGCTCAGAACCCTGCACCTAAGAATGCCCATCCTACAACGCCACATTCTAGAACACCGTAACCTTGGAAACCGTATCCTAGGAAACCATGTCTCCTAGGAAACCATTGTGCTCAGAACCCTGCCCCTAAGATTGCCCATCCTACAACGCCGCATTCTAGAACACCGTATCCAAGGAAACCGTATCCTTGGAAACCGTATCCTAGGAAACCATGTCTCCTAGGAAACCATTGTGCTCAGAACCCTGCCCCTAAGAATGCCCATCCTACCACGCCACATTCTAGAACACCGTATCCAAGGAAACCGTATCCTTGGAAACCGTATCCTAGGAAACCATGTCTCCTAGGAAACCATTGTGCTCAGAACCCTGCCCCTAAGAATGCCCATCCTACCACGCCACATTCTAGAACACCGTATCCAAGGAAACCGAATCCTAGGAAACCATGTCTCCTAGGAAACCATTGTGCTCAGAACCCTGCCCCTAAGAATGCCCATCCTACCACGCCACATTCTAGAACACCGTGTCCAAGGAAACCGTATCCTAGGAAACCATGTCTCCTAGGAAACCATTGTGCTCAGAACCCTGCCCCTAAGAATGCCCATCCTACCACGCCACATTCTAGAACACCGTATCCATGGAAACCGTATCCTTGGAAACCGTATCCTAGGAAACCATGTCTCCTAGGAAACCATTGTGCTCAGAACCCTGCCCCTAAGAATGCCCATCCTACCACGCCACATTCTAGAACACCGTATCCTTGGAAACCGTATCCTAGGAAACCATGTCTCCTAGGAAACCATTGTGCTCAGAACCCTTCCCCTAAGAATGCCCATCCTACCACGCCACATTCTAGAACACCGTATCCAAGGAAACCGTATCCATGGAAACCGTATCCTAGGAAACCATGTCTCCTAGGAAACCATTGTGCTCAGAACCCTGCCCCTAAGAATGCCCATCCTACCACGCCACATTCTAGAACACCGTATCCAAGGAAACCGTATCCTAGGAAACCATGTCTCCTAGGAAACCATTGTGCTCAGAACCCTGTCCCTAAGAATGCCCATCCTACAACGCCGCATTCTAGAACACCGTATCCAAGGAAACCGTATCCTTGGAAACCGTATCCTAGGAAACCATGTCTCCTAGGAAACCATTGTGCTCAAAACCCTGCCCCTAAGAATGCCCATCCTACCACGCCACATTCTAGAACACCGTATCCAAAAAACCGTATCCTTGGAAACCGTATCCTAGGAAACCATGTCTCCTAGGAAACCATTGTGCTCAGAACCCTGCCCCTAAGAATGCCCATCCTACCACGCCACATTCTAGAACACCGTATCCAAGGAAACCGTATCCTTGGAAACCGTATCCTAGGAAACCATGTCTCCTAGGAAACCATTGTGCTCAGAACCCTGCCCCTAAGAATGCCCATCCTACCACGCCACATTCTAGAACACCGTATCCAAGGAAACCGTATCCTAGGAAACCATGTCTCCTAGGAAACCATTGTGCTCAGAACCCTGTCCCTAAGAATGCCCATCCTACAACGCCGCATTCTAGAACACCGTATCCAAGGAAACCGTATCCTTGGAAACCGTATCCTAGGAAACCATGTCTCCTAGGAAACCATTGTGCTCAAAACCCTGCCCCTAAGAATGCCCATCCTACCACGCCACATTCTAGAACACCGTATCCAAAAAACCGTATCCTTGGAAACCGTATCCTAGGAAACCATGTCTCCTAGGAAACCATTGTGCTCAGAACCCTGCCCCTAAGAATGCCCATCCTACCACGCCACATTCTAGAACACCGTATCCAAGGAAACCGTATCCTTGGAAACCGTATCCTAGGAAACCATGTCTCCTAGGAAACCATTGTGCTCAGAACCCTGCACCTAAGAATGCCCATCCTACAACGCCACATTCTAGAACACCGTATCCAAGGAAACCGTATCCTAGGAAACCATGTCTCCTAGGAAACCATTGTGCTCAGAACCCTGCCCCTAAGAATGCCCATCCTACCACGCCACATTCTAGAACACCGTATCCAAGGAAACCGTATCCTTGGAAACCATATCCTAGGAAACCATGTCTCCTAGGAAACCATTTTGCTCAGAACCCTGCACCTAAGAATGCCCATCCTACCACGCCACATTCTAGAACACCGTATCCAAGGAAACCGTATCCTAGGAAACCATGTCTCCTAGGAAACCTTTGTGCTCAGAACCCTGCCCCTAAGAATGCCCATCCTACCACGCCACATTCTAGAACACCGTATCCAAGGAAACCGTATCCTTGGAAACCGTATCCTAGGAAACCATGTCTCCTAGGAAACCATTGTGCTCAGAACCCTGCACCTAAGAATGCCCATCCTACAACGCCACATTCTAGAACACCGTATCCAAGGAAACCGTATCCTAGGAAACCATGTCTCCTAGGAAACCATTGTGCTCAGAACCCTGCCCCTAAGAATGCCCATCCTACCACGCCACATTCTAGAACACCGTATCCAAGGAAACCGTATCCTTGGAAACCGTATCCTAGGAAACCATGTCTCCTAGGAAACCATTGTGCTCAGAACCCTGCCCCTAAGAATGCCCATCCTACCACGCCACATTCTAGAACACCGTATCCAAGGAAACCGTATCCTTGGAAACCGTATCCTAGGAAACCATGTCTCCTAGGAAACCATTGTGCTCAGAACCCTGCACCTAAGAATGCCCATCCTACAACGCCACATTCTAGAACACCGTATCCAAGGAAACCGTATCCTAGGAAACCATGTCTCCTAGGAAACCATTGTGCTTAGAACCCTGCCCCTAAGAATGCCCATCCTACCACGCCACATTCTAGAACACCGTATCCAAGGAAACCGTATCCTTGTAAACCGTATCCTAGGAAACCATGTCTCCAAGGAAACCATTTTGCTCAGAACCCTGCACCTAAGAATGCCCATCCTACAACGCCACATTCTAGAACACCGTATCTTAGGAAACCGTATCCTAGGAAACCATGTCTCCTAGGAAACCATTGTGCTCCGAACCCTGCCCCTAGGAATGCCCATCCTACCACGCCACATTCTAGAACACCGTATCCAAGAAAACCGTATCCTTGGAAACCGTATCCTAGGAAAACATGTCTCCTAGGAAACCATTGTGCTCAGAACCCTGCCCCTAAGAATGCCCATCCTACCACGCCACATTCTAGAACACCGTATCCAAGGAAACCGTATCCATGGAAACCGTATCCTAGGAAACCATGTCTCCTAGGAAACCATTGTGCTCAGAACCCTGCCCCTAAGAATGCCCATCCTACCACGCCACATTCTAGAACACCGTATCCAAGGAAATCGTATCCTTGGAAACCGTATCCTAGGAAACCATGTCTCCTAGGAAACCATTGTGCTCAGAACCCTGCACCTAAGAATGCCCATCCTACAACGCCACATTCTAGAACACCGTAACCTTGGAAACCGTATCCTAGGAAACCATGTCTCCTAGGAAACCATTGTGCTCAGAACCCTGCCCCTAAGATTGCCCATCCTACAACGCCGCATTCTAGAACACCGTATCCAAGGAAACCGTATCCTTGGAAACCGTATCCTAGGAAACCATGTCTCCTAGGAAACCATTGTGCTCAAAACCCTGCCCCTAAGAATGCCCATCCTACCACGCCACATTCTAGAACACCGTATCGAAGGAAACCGTATCCTTGGAAACCGTATCCTAGGAAACCATGTCTCCTAGGAAACCATTGTGCTCAGAACCCTGCCCCTAAGAATGCCCATCCTACCACGCCACATTCTAGAACACCGTATCCAAGGAAACCGTATCCTAGGAAACCATGTCTCCTAGGAAACCATTGTGCTCAGAACCCTGCCCCTAAGAATGCCCATCCTACCACGCCACATTCTAGAACACCGTATCCAAGGAAACCGTATCCTTGGAAACCGTATCCTAGGAAACCATGTCTCCTAGGAAACCATTGTGCTCAGAACCCTGCCCCTAAGAATGCCCATCCTACCACGCCACATTCTAGAACACCGTATCCAAGGAAACCGTATCCTAGGAAACCATGTCTCCTAGGAAACCATTTTGCTCAGAACCCTGCCCCTAAGAATGCCCATCCTACCACGCCACATTCTAGAAAACCGTGTCCAAGGAAACCGTATCCTAGGAAACCATGTCTCCTAGGAAACCATTGTGCTCAGAACCCTGCCCCTAAGAATGCCCATCCTACCACGCCACATTCTAGAACACCGTATCCAAGGAAACCGTATCCTTGGAAACCGTATCCTAGGAAACCATGTCTCCTAGGAAACCATTGTGCTCAAAACCCTGCCCCTAAGAATGCCCATCCTACCACGCCACATTCTAGAACACCGTATCGAAGGAAACCGTATCCTTGGAAACCGTATCCTAGGAAACCATGTCTCCTAGGAAACCATTGTGCTCAGAACCCTGACCCTAAGAATGCCCATCCTACCACGCCACATTCTAGAACACCGTATCCAAGGAAACCGTATCCTTGGAAACCGTATCCTAGGAAACCATGTCTCCTAGGAAACCATTGTGCTCAGAACCCTGCCCCTAAGAATGCCCATCCTACCACGCCACATTCTAGAACACCGTATCCAAGGAAACCCTATCCATGGAAACCGTATCCTAGGAAACCATGTCTCCTAGGAAACCATTGTGCTCAGAACCCTGCCCCTAAGAATGCCCATCCTACCACGCCACATTCTAGAACACCGTATCCAAGGAAACCGTATCCTAGGAAACCATGTCTCCTAGGAAACCATTGTGCTCAGAACCCTGCGCCTAAGAATGCCCATCCTACCACGCCACATTCTAGAACACCGTGTCCAAGGAAACCGTATCCTAGGAAACCATGTCTCCTAGGAAACCATTGTGCTCAGAACCCTGCCCCTAAGAATGCCCATCCTACCACGCCACATTCTAGAACACCGTATCCAAGGAAACCGTATCCATGGAAACCGTATCCTAGGAAACCATGTCTCCTAGGAAACCATTGTGCTCAGAACCCTGCCCCTAAGAATGCCCATCCTACCACGCCACATTCTAGAACACCGTATCCAAGGAAACCGTATCCTAGGAAACCATGTCTCCTAGGAAACCATTGTGCTCAGAACCCTGTCCCTAAGAATGCCCATCCTACAACGCCGCATTCTAGAACACCGTATCCAAGGAAAAAGTATCCTTGGAAACCGTATCCTAGGAAACCATGTCTCCTAGGAAACCATTGTGCTCAAAACCCTGCCCCTAAGAATGCCCATCCTACCACGCCACATTCTAGAACACCGTATCCAAAAAACCGTATCCTTGGAAACCGTATCCTAGGAAACCATGTCTCCTAGGAAACCATTTTGCTCAGAACCCTGCCCCTAAGAATGCCCATCCTACCACGCCACATTCTAGAAAACCGTGTCCAAGGAAACCGTATCCTAGGAAACCATGTCTCCTAGGAAACCATTGTGCTCAGAACCCTGCCCCTAAGAATGCCCATCCTACCACGCCACATTCTAGAACACCGTATCCAAGGAAACCGTATCCTTGGAAACCGTATCCTAGGAAACCATGTCTCCTAGGAAACCATTGTGCTCAAAACCCTGCCCCTAAGAATGCCCATCCTACCACGCCACATTCTAGAACACCGTATCGAAGGAAACCGTATCCTTGGAAACCGTATCCTAGGAAACCATGTCTCCTAGGAAACCATTGTGCTCAGAACCCTGCCCCTAAGAATGCCCATCCTACCACGCCACATTCTAGAACACCGTATCCAAGGAAACCGTATCCTTGGAAACCGTATCCTAGGAAACCATGTCTCCTAGGAAACCATTGTGCTCAGAACCCTGCCCCTAAGAATGCCCATCCTACCACGCCACATTCTAGAACACCGTATCCAAGGAAACCGTATCCATGGAAACCGTATCCTAGGAAACCATGTCTCCTAGGAAACCATTGTGCTCAGAACCCTGCCCCTAAGAATGCCCATCCTACCACGCCACATTCTAGAACACCGTATCCAAGGAAACCGTATCCTAGGAAACCATGTCTCCTAGGAAACCATTGTGCTCAGAACCCTGCGCCTAAGAATGCCCATCCTACCACGCCACATTCTAGAACACCGTGTCCAAGGAAACCGTATCCTAGGAAACCATGTCTCCTAGGAAACCATTGTGCTCAGAACCCTGCCCCTAAGAATGCCCATCCTACCACGCCACATTCTAGAACACCGTATCCATGGAAACCGTATCCTTGGAAACCGTATCCTAGGAAACCATGTCTCCTAGGAAACCATTGTGCTCAGAACCCTGCCCCTAAGAATGCCCATCCTACCACGCCACATTCTAGAACACCGTATCCTTGGAAACCGTATCCTAGGAAACCATGTCTCCTAGGAAACCATTGTGCTCAGAACCCTTCCCCTAAGAATGCCCATCCTACCACGCCACATTCTAGAACACCGTATCCAAGGAAACCGTATCCATGGAAACCGTATCCTAGGAAACCATGTCTCCTAGGAAACCATTGTGCTCAGAACCCTGCCCCTAAGAATGCCCATCCTACCACGCCACATTCTAGAACACCGTATCCAAGGAAACCGTATCCTAGGAAACCATGTCTCCTAGGAAACCATTGTGCTCAGAACCCTGTCCCTAAGAATGCCCATCCTACAACGCCGCATTCTAGAACACCGTATCCAAGGAAACCGTATCCTTGGAAACCGTATCCTAGGAAACCATGTCTCCTAGGAAACCATTGTGCTCAGAACCCTGCCCCTAAGAAGGCCCATCCTACCACGCCACATTCTAGAACACCGTATCCAAGGAAACCGTATCCTTGGAAACCGTATCCTAGGAAACCATGTCTCCTAGGAAACCATTTTGCTCAGAACCCTGCACCTAAGAATGCCCAATCTACAACGCCACATTCTAGAACACCGTATCCAAGGAAACCGTATCCTAGGAAACCATGTCTCCTAGGAAACCATGTCTCCTAGGAAACCATTGTGCTCAGAACCCTGCACCTAAGAATGCCCATCCTACAACGCCACATTCTAGAACACCGTAACCTTGGAAACCGTATCCTAGGAAACCATGTCTCCTAGGAAACCATTGTGCTCAGAACCCTGCCCCTAAGATTGCCCATCCTACAACGCCGCATTCTAGAACACCGTATCCAAGGAAACCGTATCCTTGGAAACCGTATCCTAGGAAACCATGTCTCCTAGGAAACCATTGTGCTCAGAACCCTGCCCCTAAGAATGCCCATCCTACCACGCCACATTCTAGAACACCGTATCCAAGGAAACCGTATCCTTGGAAACCGTATCCTAGGAAACCATGTCTCCTAGGAAACCATTGTGCTCAGAACCCTGCCCCTAAGAATGCCCATCCTACCACGCCACATTCTAGAACACCGTATCCAAGGAAACCGAATCCTAGGAAACCATGTCTCCTAGGAAACCATTGTGCTCAGAACCCTGCCCCTAAGAATGCCCATCCTACCACGCCACATTCTAGAACACCGTGTCCAAGGAAACCGTATCCTAGGAAACCATGTCTCCTAGGAAACCATTGTGCTCAGAACCCTGCCCCTAAGAATGCCCATCCTACCACGCCACATTCTAGAACACCGTATCCATGGAAACCGTATCCTTGGAAACCGTATCCTAGGAAACCATGTCTCCTAGGAAACCATTGTGCTCAGAACCCTGCCCCTAAGAATGCCCATCCTACCACGCCACATTCTAGAACACCGTATCCTTGGAAACCGTATCCTAGGAAACCATGTCTCCTAGGAAACCATTGTGCTCAGAACCCTTCCCCTAAGAATGCCCATCCTACCACGCCACATTCTAGAACACCGTATCCAAGGAAACCGTATCCATGGAAACCGTATCCTAGGAAACCATGTCTCCTAGGAAACCATTGTGCTCAGAACCCTGCCCCTAAGAATGCCCATCCTACCACGCCACATTCTAGAACACCGTATCCAAGGAAACCGTATCCTAGGAAACCATGTCTCCTAGGAAACCATTGTGCTCAGAACCCTGTCCCTAAGAATGCCCATCCTACAACGCCGCATTCTAGAACACCGTATCCAAGGAAACCGTATCCTTGGAAACCGTATCCTAGGAAACCATGTCTCCTAGGAAACCATTGTGCTCAAAACCCTGCCCCTAAGAATGCCCATCCTACCACGCCACATTCTAGAACACCGTATCCAAAAAACCGTATCCTTGGAAACCGTATCCTAGGAAACCATGTCTCCTAGGAAACCATTGTGCTCAGAACCCTGCCCCTAAGAATGCCCATCCTACCACGCCACATTCTAGAACACCGTATCCAAGGAAACCGTATCCTTGGAAACCGTATCCTAGGAAACCATGTCTCCTAGGAAACCATTGTGCTCAGAACCCTGCCCCTAAGAATGCCCATCCTACCACGCCACATTCTAGAACACCGTATCCAAGGAAACCGTATCCTAGGAAACCATGTCTCCTAGGAAACCATTGTGCTCAGAACCCTGTCCCTAAGAATGCCCATCCTACAACGCCGCATTCTAGAACACCGTATCCAAGGAAACCGTATCCTTGGAAACCGTATCCTAGGAAACCATGTCTCCTAGGAAACCATTGTGCTCAAAACCCTGCCCCTAAGAATGCCCATCCTACCACGCCACATTCTAGAACACCGTATCCAAAAAACCGTATCCTTGGAAACCGTATCCTAGGAAACCATGTCTCCTAGGAAACCATTGTGCTCAGAACCCTGCCCCTAAGAATGCCCATCCTACCACGCCACATTCTAGAACACCGTATCCAAGGAAACCGTATCCTTGGAAACCGTATCCTAGGAAACCATGTCTCCTAGGAAACCATTGTGCTCAGAACCCTGCACCTAAGAATGCCCATCCTACAACGCCACATTCTAGAACACCGTATCCAAGGAAACCGTATCCTAGGAAACCATGTCTCCTAGGAAACCATTGTGCTCAGAACCCTGCCCCTAAGAATGCCCATCCTACCACGCCACATTCTAGAACACCGTATCCAAGGAAACCGTATCCTTGGAAACCATATCCTAGGAAACCATGTCTCCTAGGAAACCATTTTGCTCAGAACCCTGCACCTAAGAATGCCCATCCTACCACGCCACATTCTAGAACACCGTATCCAAGGAAACCGTATCCTAGGAAACCATGTCTCCTAGGAAACCTTTGTGCTCAGAACCCTGCCCCTAAGAATGCCCATCCTACCACGCCACATTCTAGAACACCGTATCCAAGGAAACCGTATCCTTGGAAACCGTATCCTAGGAAACCATGTCTCCTAGGAAACCATTGTGCTCAGAACCCTGCACCTAAGAATGCCCATCCTACAACGCCACATTCTAGAACACCGTATCCAAGGAAACCGTATCCTAGGAAACCATGTCTCCTAGGAAACCATTGTGCTCAGAACCCTGCCCCTAAGAATGCCCATCCTACCACGCCACATTCTAGAACACCGTATCCAAGGAAACCGTATCCTTGGAAACCGTATCCTAGGAAACCATGTCTCCTAGGAAACCATTGTGCTCAGAACCCTGCCCCTAAGAATGCCCATCCTACCACGCCACATTCTAGAACACCGTATCCAAGGAAACCGTATCCTTGGAAACCGTATCCTAGGAAACCATGTCTCCTAGGAAACCATTGTGCTCAGAACCCTGCACCTAAGAATGCCCATCCTACAACGCCACATTCTAGAACACCGTATCCAAGGAAACCGTATCCTAGGAAACCATGTCTCCTAGGAAACCATTGTGCTTAGAACCCTGCCCCTAAGAATGCCCATCCTACCACGCCACATTCTAGAACACCGTATCCAAGGAAACCGTATCCTTGTAAACCGTATCCTAGGAAACCATGTCTCCAAGGAAACCATTTTGCTCAGAACCCTGCACCTAAGAATGCCCATCCTACAACGCCACATTCTAGAACACCGTATCTTAGGAAACCGTATCCTAGGAAACCATGTCTCCTAGGAAACCATTGTGCTCCGAACCCTGCCCCTAGGAATGCCCATCCTACCACGCCACATTCTAGAACACCGTATCCAAGAAAACCGTATCCTTGGAAACCGTATCCTAGGAAAACATGTCTCCTAGGAAACCATTGTGCTCAGAACCCTGCCCCTAAGAATGCCCATCCTACCACGCCACATTCTAGAACACCGTATCCAAGGAAACCGTATCCATGGAAACCGTATCCTAGGAAACCATGTCTCCTAGGAAACCATTGTGCTCAGAACCCTGCCCCTAAGAATGCCCATCCTACCACGCCACATTCTAGAACACCGTATCCAAGGAAATCGTATCCTTGGAAACCGTATCCTAGGAAACCATGTCTCCTAGGAAACCATTGTGCTCAGAACCCTGCACCTAAGAATGCCCATCCTACAACGCCACATTCTAGAACACCGTAACCTTGGAAACCGTATCCTAGGAAACCATGTCTCCTAGGAAACCATTGTGCTCAGAACCCTGCCCCTAAGATTGCCCATCCTACAACGCCGCATTCTAGAACACCGTATCCAAGGAAACCGTATCCTTGGAAACCGTATCCTAGGAAACCATGTCTCCTAGGAAACCATTGTGCTCAAAACCCTGCCCCTAAGAATGCCCATCCTACCACGCCACATTCTAGAACACCGTATCGAAGGAAACCGTATCCTTGGAAACCGTATCCTAGGAAACCATGTCTCCTAGGAAACCATTGTGCTCAGAACCCTGCCCCTAAGAATGCCCATCCTACCACGCCACATTCTAGAACACCGTATCCAAGGAAACCGTATCCTAGGAAACCATGTCTCCTAGGAAACCATTGTGCTCAGAACCCTGCCCCTAAGAATGCCCATCCTACCACGCCACATTCTAGAACACCGTATCCAAGGAAACCGTATCCTTGGAAACCGTATCCTAGGAAACCATGTCTCCTAGGAAACCATTGTGCTCAGAACCCTGCCCCTAAGAATGCCCATCCTACCACGCCACATTCTAGAACACCGTATCCAAGGAAACCGTATCCTAGGAAACCATGTCTCCTAGGAAACCATTTTGCTCAGAACCCTGCCCCTAAGAATGCCCATCCTACCACGCCACATTCTAGAAAACCGTGTCCAAGGAAACCGTATCCTAGGAAACCATGTCTCCTAGGAAACCATTGTGCTCAGAACCCTGCCCCTAAGAATGCCCATCCTACCACGCCACATTCTAGAACACCGTATCCAAGGAAACCGTATCCTTGGAAACCGTATCCTAGGAAACCATGTCTCCTAGGAAACCATTGTGCTCAAAACCCTGCCCCTAAGAATGCCCATCCTACCACGCCACATTCTAGAACACCGTATCGAAGGAAACCGTATCCTTGGAAACCGTATCCTAGGAAACCATGTCTCCTAGGAAACCATTGTGCTCAGAACCCTGCCCCTAAGAATGCCCATCCTACCACGCCACATTCTAGAACACCGTATCCAAGGAAACCGTATCCTTGGAAACCGTATCCTAGGAAACCATGTCTCCTAGGAAACCATTGTGCTCAGAACCCTGCCCCTAAGAATGCCCATCCTACCACGCCACATTCTAGAACACCGTATCCAAGGAAACCCTATCCATGGAAACCGTATCCTAGGAAACCATGTCTCCTAGGAAACCATTGTGCTCAGAACCCTGCCCCTAAGAATGCCCATCCTACCACGCCACATTCTAGAACACCGTATCCAAGGAAACCGTATCCTAGGAAACCATGTCTCCTAGGAAACCATTGTGCTCAGAACCCTGCGCCTAAGAATGCCCATCCTACCACGCCACATTCTAGAACACCGTGTCCAAGGAAACCGTATCCTAGGAAACCATGTCTCCTAGGAAACCATTGTGCTCAGAACCCTGCCCCTAAGAATGCCCATCCTACCACGCCACATTCTAGAACACCGTATCCATGGAAACCGTATCCTTGGAAACCGTATCCTAGGAAACCATGTCTCCTAGGAAACCATTGTGCTCAGAACCCTGCCCCTAAGAATGCCCATCCTACCACGCCACATTCTAGAACACCGTATCCTTGGAAACCGTATCCTAGGAAACCATGTCTCCTAGGAAACCATTGTGCTCAGAACCCTTCCCCTAAGAATGCCCATCCTACCACGCCACATTCTAGAACACCGTATCCAAGGAAACCGTATCCATGGAAACCGTATCCTAGGAAACCATGTCTCCTAGAAAACCATTGTGCTCAGAACCCTGCCCCTAAGAATGCCCATCCTACCACGCCACATTCTAGAACACCGTATCCAAGGAAACCGTATCCTAGGAAACCATGTCTCCTAGGAAACCATTGTGCTCAGAACCCTGTCCCTAAGAATGCCCATCCTACAACGCCGCATTCTAGAACACCGTATCCAAGGAAACCGTATCCTTGGAAACCGTATCCTAGGAAACCATGTCTCCTAGGAAACCATTGTGCTCAAAACTCTGCCCCTAAGAATGCCCATCCTACCACGCCACATTCTAGAACACCGTATCCAAAAAACCGTATCCTTGGAAAACGTATCCTAGGAAACCATGTCTCCTAGGAAACCATTGTGCTCAGAACCCTGCCCCTAAGAATGCCCATCCTACCACGCCACATTCTAGAACACCGTATCCAAGGAAACCGTATCCTTGGAAACCGTATCCTAGGAAACCATGTCTCCTAGGAAACCATTGTGCTCAGAACCCTGCACCTAAGAATGCCCATCCTACAACGCCACATTCTAGAACACCGTATCCAAGGAAACCGTATCCTAGGAAACCATGTCTCCTAGGAAACCATTGTGCTCAGAACCCTGCCCCTAAGAATGCCCATCCTACCACGCCACATTCTAGAACACCGTATCCAAGGAAACCGTATCCTTGGAAACCATATCCTAGGAAACCATGTCTCCTAGGAAACCATTTTGCTCAGAACCCTGCACCTAAGAATGCCCATCCTACCACGCCACATTCTAGAACACCGTATCCAAGGAAACCGTATCCTAGGAAACCATGTCTCCTAGGAAACCATTGTGCTCAGAACCCTGCCCCTAAGAATGCCCATCCTACCACGCCACATTCTAGAACAACGTATCCAAGGAAACCGTATCCTTGGAAACCGTATCCTAGGAAACCATGTCTCTTAGGAAACCATTTTGCTCAGAACCCTGCACCTAAGAATGCCCATCCTACCACGCCACATTCTAGAACACCGTATCCAAGGAAACCGTATCCTAGGAAACCATGTCTCCTAGGAAACCTTTGTGCTCAGAACCCTGCCCCTAAGAATGCCCATCCTACCACGCCACATTCTAGAACACCGTATCCAAGGAAACCGTATCCTTGGAAACCGTATCCTAGGAAACCATGTCTCCTAGGAAACCATTGTGCTCAGAACCCTGCACCTAAGAATGCCCATCCTACAACGCCACATTCTAGAACACCGTATCCAAGGAAACCGTATCCTAGGAAACCATGTCTCCTAGGAAACCATTGTGCTCAGAACCCTGCCCCTAAGAATGCCCATCCTACCACGCCACATTCTAGAACACCGTCTCCAAGGAAACCGTATCCTTGGAAACCGTATCCTAGGAAACCATTTCTCCTAGGAAACCATTGTGCTCAGAACCCTGCCCCTAAGAATGCCCATCCTACCACGCCACATTCTAGAACACCGTATCCAAGGAAACCATATCCTTGGAAACCGTATCCTAGGAAACCATGTCTCCTAGGAAACCATTGTGCTCAGAAACCTGCACCTAAGAATGCCCATCCTACAACGCCACATTCTAGAACACCGTATCCAAGGAAACCGTATCCTAGGAAACCATGTCTCCTAGGAAACCATTTTGCTCAGAACCCTGCCCCTAAGAATGCCCATCCTACCACGCCACATTCTAGAAAACCGTGTCCAAGGAAACCGTATCCTAGGAAACCATGTCTCCTAGGAAACCATTGTGCTCAGAACCCTGCCCCTAAGAATGCCCATCCTACCACGCCACATTCTAGAACACCGTATCCAAGGAAACCGTATCCTTGGAAACCGTATCCTAGGAAACCATGTCTCCTAGGAAACCATTGTGCTCAAAACCCTGCCCCTAAGAATGCCCATCCTACCACGCCACATTCTAGAACACCGTATCGAAGGAAACCGTATCCTTGGAAACCGTATCCTAGGAAACCATGTCTCCTAGGAAACCATTGTGCTCAGAACCCTGCCCCTAAGAATGCCCATCCTACCACGCCACATTCTAGAACACCGTATCCAAGGAAACCGTATCCTTGGAAACCGTATCCTAGGAAACCATGTCTCCTAGGAAACCATTGTGCTCAGAACCCTGCCCCTAAGAATGCCCATCCTACCACGCCACATTCTAGAACACCGTATCCAAGGAAACCCTATCCATGGAAACCGTATCCTAGGAAACCATGTCTCCTAGGAAACCATTGTGCTCAGAACCCTGCCCCTAAGAATGCCCATCCTACCACGCCCCATTCTAGAACACCGTATCCAAGGAAACCGTATCCTAGGAAACCATGTCTCCTAGGAAACCATTGTGCTCAGAACCCTGCGCCTAAGAATGCCCATCCTACCACGCCACATTCTAGAACACCGTGTCCAAGGAAACCGTATCCTAGGAAACCATGTCTCCTAGGAAACCATTGTGCTCAGAACCCTGCCCCTAAGAATGCCCATCCTACCACGCCACATTCTAGAACACCGTATCCATGGAAACCGTATCCTTGGAAACCGTATCCTAGGAAACCATGTCTCCTAGGAAACCATTGTGCTCAGAACCCTGCCCCTAAGAATGCCCATCCTACCACGCCACATTCTAGAACACCGTATCCTTGGAAACCGTATCCTAGGAAACCATGTCTCCTAGGAAACCATTGTGCTCAGAACCCTTCCCCTAAGAATGCCCATCCTACCACGCCACATTCTAGAACACCGTATCCAAGGAAACCGTATCCATGGAAACCGTATCCTAGGAAACCATGTCTCCTAGGAAACCATTGTGCTCAGAACCCTGCCCCTAAGAATGCCCATCCTACCACGCCACATTCTAGAACACCGTATCCAAGGAAACCGTATCCTAGGAAACCATGTCTCCTAGGAAACCATTGTGCTCAGAACCCTGTCCCTAAGAATGCCCATCCTACAACGCCGCATTCTAGAACACCGTATCCAAGGAAACCGTATCCTTGGAAACCGTATCCTAGGAAACCATGTCTCCTAGGAAACCATTGTGCTCAAAACCCTGCCCCTAAGAATGCCCATCCTACCACGCCACATTCTAGAACACCGTATCCAAAAAACCGTATCCTTGGAAAACGTATCCTAGGAAACCATGTCTCCTAGGAAACCATTGTGCTCAGAACCCTGCCCCTAAGAATGCCCATCCTACCACGCCACATTCTAGAACACCGTATCCAAGGAAACCGTATCCTTGGAAACCGTATCCTAGGAAACCATGTCTCCTAGGAAACCATTTTGCTCAGAACCCTGCACCTAAGAATGCCCATCCTACAACGCCACATTCTAGAACACCGTATCCAAGGAAACCGTATCCTAGGAAACCATGTCTCCTAGGAAACCATTGTGCTCAGAACCCTGCCCCTAAGAATGCCCATCCTACCACGCCACATTCTAGAACACCGTATCCAAGGAAACCGTATCCTTGGAAACCATATCCTAGGAAACCATGTCTCCTAGGAAACCATTTTGCTCAGAACCCTGCACCTAAGAATGCCCATCCTACCACGCCACATTCTAGAACACCGTATCCAAGGAAACCGTATCCTAGGAAACCATGTCTCCTAGGAAACCATTGTGCTCAGAACCCTGCCCCTAAGAATGCCCATCCTACCACGCCACATTCTAGAACAACGTATCCAAGGAAACCGTATCCTTGGAAACCGTATCCTAGGAAACCATGTCTCTTAGGAAACCATTTTGCTCAGAACCCTGCACCTAAGAATGCCCATCCTACCACGCCACATTCTAGAACACCGTATCCAAGGAAACCGTATCCTAGGAAACCATGTCTCCTAGGAAACCTTTGTGCTCAGAACCCTGCCCCTAAGAATGCCCATCCTACCACGCCACATTCTAGAACACCGTATCCAAGGAAACCGTATCCTTGGAAACCGTATCCTAGGAAACCATGTCTCCTAGGAAACCATTGTGCTCAGAACCCTGCACCTAAGAATGCCCATCCTACAACGCCACATTCTAGAACACCGTATCCAAGGAAACCGTATCCTAGGAAACCATGTCTCCTAGGAAACCATTGTGCTCAGAACCCTGCCCCTAAGAATGCCCATCCTACCACGCCACATTCTAGAACACCGTCTCCAAGGAAACCGTATCCTTGGAAACCGTATCCTAGGAAACCATTTCTCCTAGGAAACCATTGTGCTCAGAACCCTGCCCCTAAGAATGCCCATCCTACCACGCCACATTCTAGAACACCGTATCCAAGGAAACCATATCCTTGGAAACCGTATCCTAGGAAACCATGTCTCCTAGGAAACCATTGTGCTCAGAACCCTGCACCTAAGAATGCCCATCCTACAACGCCACATTCTAGAACACCGTATCCAAGGAAACCGTATCCTAGGAAACCATGTCTCCTAGGAAACCATTGTGCTTAGAACCCTGCCCCTAAGAATGCCCATCCTACCACGCCACATTCTAGAACACCGTATCCAAGGAAACCGTATCCTTGTAAACCGTATCCTAGGAAACCATGTCTCCTAGGAAACCATTTTGCTCAGAACCCTGCACCTAAGAATGCCCATCCTACAACGCCACATTCTAGAACACCGTATCTTAGGAAACCGTATCCTAGGAAACCATGTCTCCTAGGAAACCATTGTGCTCCGAACCCTGCCCCTAAGAATGCCCATCCTACCACGCCACATTCTAGAACACCGTATCCAAGAAAACCGTATCCTTGGAAACCGTATCCTAGGAAAACATGTCTCCTAGGAAACCATTGTGCTCAGAACCCTGCCCCTAAGAATGCCCATCCTACCACGCCACATTCTAGAACACCGTATCCAAGGAAACCGTATCCATGGAAACCGTATCCTAGGAAACCATGTCTCCTAGGAAACCATTGTGCTCAGAACCCTGCCCCTAAGAATGCCCATCCTACCACGCCACATTCTAGAACACCGTATCCAAGGAAACCGTATCCTTGGAAACCGTATCCTAGGAAACCATGTCTCCTAGGAAACCATTGTGCTCAGAACCCTGCACCTAAGAATGCCCATCCTACAACGCCACATTCTAGAAAACCGTGTCCAAGGAAACCGTATCCTAGGAAACCATGTCTCCTAGGAAACCATTGTGCTCAGAACCCTGCCCCTAAGAATGCCCATCCTACCACGCCACATTCTAGAACACCGTATCCAAGGAAACCGTATCCTAGGAAACCATGTCTCCTAGGAAACCATTTTGCTCAGAACCCTGCCCCTAAGAATGCCCATCCTACCACGCCACATTCTAGAAAACCGTGTCCAAGGAAACCGTATCCTAGGAAACCATGTCTCCTAGGAAACCATTGTGCTCAGAACCCTGCCCCTAAGAATGCCCATCCTACCACGCCACATTCTAGAACACCGTATCCAAGGAAACCGTATCCTTGGAAACCGTATCCTAGGAAACCATGTCTCCTAGGAAACCATTGTGCTCAAAACCCTGCCCCTAAGAATGCCCATCCTACCACGCCACATTCTAGAACACCGTATCCAAGGAAACCGTATCCTTGGAAACCGTATCCTAGGAAACCATGTCTCCTAGGAAACCATTGTGCTCAGAACCCTGCCCCTAAGAATGCCCATCCTACCACGCCACATTCTAGAACACCGTATCCAAGGAAACCGTATCCTTGGAAACCGTATCCTAGGAAACCATGTCTCCTAGGAAACCATTGTGCTCAGAACCCTGCCCCTAAGAATGCCCATCCTACCACGCCACATTCTAGAACACCGTATCCAAGGAAACCGTATCCATGGAAACCGTATCCTAGGAAACCATGTCTCCTAGGAAACCATTGTGCTCAGAACCCTGCCCCTAAGAATGCCCATCCTACCACGCCACATTCTAGAACACCGTATCCAAGGAAACCGTATCCTAGGAAACCATGTCTCCTAGGAAACCATTGTGCTCAGAACCCTGCGCCTAAGAATGCCCATCCTACCACGCCACATTCTAGAACACCGTGTCCAAGGAAACCGTATCCTAGGAAACCATGTCTCCTAGGAAACCATTGTGCTCAGAACCCTGCCCCTAAGAATGCCCATCCTACCACGCCACATTCTAGAACACCGTATCCATGGAAACCGTATCCTTGGAAACCGTATCCTAGGAAACCATGTCTCCTAGGAAACCATTGTGCTCAGAACCCTGCCCCTAAGAATGCCCATCCTACCACGCCACATTCTAGAACACCGTATCCTTGGAAACCGTATCCTAGGAAACCATGTCTCCTAGGAAACCATTGTGCTCAGAACCCTTCCCCTAAGAATGCCCATCCTACCACGCCACATTCTAGAACACCGTATCCAAGGAAACCGTATCCATGGAAACCGTATCCTAGGAAACCATGTCTCCTAGGAAACCATTGTGCTCAGAACCCTGCCCCTAAGAATGCCCATCCTACCACGCCACATTCTAGAACACCGTATCCAAGGAAACCGTATCCTAGGAAACCATGTCTCCTAGGAAACCATTGTGCTCAGAACCCTGTCCCTAAGAATGCCCATCCTACAACGCCGCATTCTAGAACACCGTATCCATGGAAACCGTATCCTTGGAAACCGTATCCTAGGAAACCATGTCTCCTAGGAAACCATTGTGCTCAAAACCCTGCCCCTAAGAATGCCCATCCTACCACGCCACATTCTAGAACACCGTATCCAAAAAACCGTATCCTTGGAAACCGTATCCTAGGAAACCATGTCTCCTAGGAAACCATTGTGCTCAGAACCCTGCCCCTAAGAATGCCCATCCTACCACGCCACATTCTAGAACACCGTATCCAAGGAAACCGTATCCTTGGAAACCGTATCCTAGGAAACCATGTCTCCTAGGAAACCATTTTGCTCAGAACCCTGCACCTAAGAATGCCCATCCTACAACGCCACATTCTAGAACACCGTATCCAAGGAAACCGTATCCTAGGAAACCATGTCTCCTAGGAAACCATTGTGCTCAGAACCCTGCCCCTAAGAATGCCCATCCTACCACGCCACATTCTAGAACACCGTATCCAAGGAAACCGTATCCTTGGAAACCATATCCTAGGAAACCATGTCTCCTAGGAAACCATTTTGCTCAGAACCCTGCACCTAAGAATGCCCATCCTACCACGCCACATTCTAGAACACCGTATCCAAGGAAACCGTATCCTAGGAAACCATGTCTCCTAGGAAACCATTGTGCTCAGAACCCTGCCCCTAAGAATGCCCATCCTACCACGCCACATTCTAGAACAACGTATCCAAGGAAACCGTATCCTTGGAAACCGTATCCTAGGAAACCATGTCTCTTAGGAAACCATTTTGCTCAGAACCCTGCACCTAAGAATGCCCATCCTACCACGCCACATTCTAGAACACCGTATCCAAGGAAACCGTATCCTAGGAAACCATGTCTCCTAGGAAACCTTTGTGCTCAGAACCCTGCCCCTAAGAATGCCCATCCTACCACGCCACATTCTAGAACACCGTATCCAAGGAAACCGTATCCTTGGAAACCGTATCCTAGGAAACCATGTCTCCTAGGAAACCATTGTGCTCAGAACCCTGCACCTAAGAATGCCCATCCTACAACGCCACATTCTAGAACACCGTATCCAAGGAAACCGTATCCTAGGAAACCATGTCTCCTAGGAAACCATTGTGCTCAGAACCCTGCCCCTAAGAATGCCCATCCTACCACGCCACATTCTAGAACACCGTATCCAAGGAAACCGTATCCTTGGAAACCGTATCCTAGGAAACCATTTCTCCTAGGAAACCATTGTGCTCAGAACCCTGCCCCTAAGAATGCCCATCCTACCACGCCACATTCTAGAACACCGTATCCAAGGAAACCATATCCTTGGAAACCGTATCCTAGGAAACCATGTCTCCTAGGAAACCATTGTGCTCAGAACCCTGCACCTAAGAATGCCCATCCTACAACGCCACATTCTAGAACACCGTATCCAAGGAAACCGTATCCTAGGAAACCATGTCTCCTAGGAAACCATTGTGCTTAGAACCCTGCCCCTAAGAATGCCCATCCTACCACGCCACATTCTAGAACACCGTATCCAAGGAAACCGTATCCTTGTAAACCGTATCCTAGGAAACCATGTCTCCTAGGAAACCATTTTGCTCAGAACCCTGCACCTAAGAATGCCCATCCTACAACGCCACATTCTAGAACACCGTATCTTAGGAAACCGTATCCTAGGAAACCATGTCTCCTAGGAAACCATTGTGCTCCGAACCCTGCCCCTAAGAATGCCCATCCTACCACGCCACATTCTAGAACACCGTATCCAAGGAAACCGTATCCATGGAAACCGTATCCTAGGAAACCATGTCTCCTAGGAAACCATTGTGCTCAGAACCCTGCCCCTAAGAATGCCCATCCTACCACGCCACATTCTAGAACACCGTATCCAAGGAAACCGTATCCATGGAAACCGTATCCTAGGAAACCATGTCTCCTAGGAAACCATTGTGCTCAGAACCCTGCCCCTAAGAATGCCCATCCTACCACGCCACATTCTAGAACACCGTATCCAAGGAAACCGTATCCTTGGAAACCGTATCCTAGGATACCATGTCTCCTAGGAAACCATTGTGCTCAGAACCCTGCACCTAAGAATGCCCATCCTACAACGCCACATTCTAGAACACCGTAACCTTGGAAACCGTATCCTAGGAAACCATGTCTCCTAGGAAACCATTGTGCTCAGTACCCTGCCCCTAAGATTGCCCATCCTACAACGCCGCATTCTAGAACACCTTATCCAAGGAAACCGTATCCTTGGAAACCGTATCCTAGGAAACCATGTCTCCTAGGAAACCATTGTGCTCAAAACCCTGCCCCTAAGAATGCCCATCCTACCACGCCACATTCTAGAACACCGTATCGAAGGAAACCGTGTCCTTGGAAACCGTATCCTAGGAAACCATGTCTCCTAGGAAACCATTGTGCTCAGAACCCTGCCCCTAAGAATGCCCATCCTACCACGCCACATTCTAGAACACCGTATCCAAGGAAACCGTATCCTAGGAAACCATGTCTCCTAGGAAACCATTGTGCTCAGAACCCTGCCCCTAAGAATGCCCATCCTACCACACCACATTCTAGAACACCGTATCCAAGGAAACCGTATCCTTGGAAACCGTATCCTAGGAAACCATGTCTCCTAGGAAACCATTGTGCTCAGAACCCTGCCCCTAAGAATGCCCATCCTACCACGCCACATTCTAGAACACCGTATCCAAGGAAACCGTATCCTAGGAAACCATGTCTCCTAGGAAACCATTTTGCTCAGAACCCTGCCCCTAAGAATGCCCATCCTACCACGCCACATTCTAGAACACCGTGTCCAAGGAAACCGTATCCTAGGAAACCATGTCTCCTAGGAAACCATTGTGCTCAGAACCCTGCCCCTAAGAATGCCCATCCTACCACGCCACATTCTAGAACACCGTATCCAAGGAAACCGTATCCTTGGAAACCGTATCCTAGGAAACCATGTCGCCTAGGAAACCATTGTGCTCAGAACCCTGCACCTAAGAATGCCCGTCCTACAACGCCACATTCTAAACACCGTATCCTTGGAAACCGTATCCTAGGAAACCATGTCTGCTAGGAAACCATTGTGCTCCGAACCCTGCCCCTAAGAATGCCCATCCTACCACGCCACATTCTAGAACACCGTATCCAAGGAAACCGTATCCATGGAAACCGTATCCTAGGAAACCATGTCTCCTAGGAAACCATTGTGCTCAGAACCCTGCCCCTAAGAATGCCCATCCTACCACGCTACATTCTAGAACACCGTATCCAAGGAAACCGTATCCTTGGAAACCGTATCCTAGGAAACCATGTCTCCTAGGAAACCATTGTGCTCAGAACCCTGCCCCTAAGAATGCCCATCCTACCACGCCACATTCTAGAACACCGTATCCAAGGAAACCGTATCCTAGGAAACCATGTCTCCTAGGAAACCATTGTGCTCACAACCCTGCACCTAAGAATGCCCATCCTACAACGCCACATTCTAGAACACCGTATCCAAGGAAACCGTATCCTAGGAAACCATGTCTCCTAGGAAACCATTGTGCTCCGAACCCTGCCCCTAAGAATGCCCATCCTACCACGCCACATTCTAGAACAACGTATCCAAGGAAACCGTATCCTTGGAACCGTATCCTAGGAAAACATGTCTCCTAGGAAACCATTGTGCTCAGAACCCTGCCCCTAAGAATGCCCATCCTACCACGCCACATTCTAGAACACCGTATCCAAGGAAACCGTATCCTTGGAAACCGTATCCTAGGAAACCATGTCTCCTAGGAAACCATTGTGCTCAGAACCCTGCCCCTAAGAATGCCCATCCTACCACGCCACATTCTAGAACACCGTATCCAAGGAAACCGTATCCTTGGAAACCGTATCCTAGGAAACCATGTCTCCTAGGAAACCATTGTGCTCAGAACCCTGCACCTAAGAATGCCCATCCTACAACGCCACATTCTAGAACACCGTATCCTTGGAAACCGTATCCTAGGAAACCATGTCTCCTAGGAAACCATTGTGCTCAGAACCCTGCCCCTAAGATTGCCCATCCTACCACGCCACATTCTAGAACACCGTATCCAAGGAAACCGTATCCATGGAAACCGTATCCTAGGAAACCATGTCTCCTAGGAAACCATTGTGCTCAGAACCCTGCCCCTAAGAATGCCCATCCTACCACGCCACATTCTAGAACACCGTATCCAAGGAAACCGTATCCTTGGAAACCGTATCCTAGGAAACCATGTCTCCTAGGAAACCATTGTGCTCAGAACCCTGCCCCTAAGAATGCCCCTCCTACCACGCCACATTCTAGAACACCGTATCCAAGGAAACCGTATCCTTGGAAACCGTATCCTGGGAAACCATGTCTCCTAGGAAACCATTGTGCTGAAAACCCTGCCCCTAAGAATGCCCATCCTACCACGCCACATTCTAGAACACCGTATCCAAGGAAACCGTATCCTAGGAAACCATGTCTCCTAGGAAACCATTGTGCTCAGAACCCTGCCCCTAAGAATGCCCATCCTACCACGCCACATTCTAGAACACCGTATCCAAGAAAACCGTATCCTTGGAAACCGTATCCTAGGAAAACATGTCTCCTAGGAAACCATTGTGCTCAGAACCCTGCCCCTAAGAATGCCCATCCTACCACGCCACATTCTAGAACACCGTATCCAAGGAAACCGTATCCATGGAAACCGTATCCTAGGAAACCATGTCTCCTAGGAAACCATTGTGCTCAGAACCCTGCCCCTAAGAATGCCCATCCTACCACGCCACATTCTAGAACACCGTATCCAAGGAAACCGTATCCTTGGAAACCGTATCCTAGGAAACCATGTCTCCTAGGAAACCATTGTGCTCAGAACCCTGCACCTAAGAATGCCCATCCTACAACGCCACATTCTAGAACACCGTAACCTTGGAAACCGTATCCTAGGAAACCATGTCTCCTAGGAAACCATTGTGCTCAGAACCCTGCCCCTAAGAATGCCCATCCTACCACGCCACATTCTAGAACACCGTATCCAAGGAAACCGTATCCTAGGAAACCATGTCTCCTAGGAAACCATTGTGCTCAGAACCCTGCGCCTAAGAATGCCCATCCTACCACGCCACATTCTAGAACACCGTGTCCAAGGAAACCGTATCCTAGGAAACCATGTCTCCTAGGAAACCATTGTGCTCAGAACCCTGCCCCTAAGAATGCCCATCCTACCACGCCACATTCTAGAACACCGTATCCATGGAAACCGTATCCTTGGAAACCGTATCCTAGGAAACCATGTCTCCTAGGAAACCATTGTGCTCAGAACCCTGCCCCTAAGAATGCCCATCCTACCACGCCACATTCTAGAACACCGTATCCTTGGAAACCGTATCCTAGGAAACCATGTCTCCTAGGAAACCATTGTGCTCAGAACCCTTCCCCTAAGAATGCCCATCCTACCACGCCACATTCTAGAACACCGTATCCAAGGAAACCGTATCCATGGAAACCGTATCCTAGGAAACCATGTCTCCTAGGAAACCATTGTGCTCAGAACCCTGCCCCTAAGAATGCCCATCCTACCACGCCACATTCTAGAACACCGTATCCAAGGAAACCGTATCCTAGGAAACCATGTCTCCTAGGAAACCATTGTGCTCAGAACCCTGTCCCTAAGAATGCCCATCCTACAACGCCGCATTCTAGAACACCGTATCCAAGGAAACCGTATCCTTGGAAACCGTATCCTAGGAAACCATGTCTCCTAGGAAACCATTGTGCTCAAAACCCTGCCCCTAAGAATGCCCATCCTACCACGCCACATTCTAGAACACCGTATCCAAAAAACCGTATCCTTGGAAACCGTATCCTAGGAAACCATGTCTCCTAGGAAACCATTGTGCTCAGAACCCTGCCCCTAAGAATGCCCTTCCTACCACGCCACATTCTAGAACACCGTATCCAAGGAAACCGTATCCTTGGAAACCGTATCCTAGGAAACCATGTCTCCTAGGAAACCATTTTGCTCAGAACCCTGCACCTAAGAATGCCCATCCTACAACGCCACATTCTAGAACACCGTATCCAAGGAAACCGTATCCTAGGAAACCATGTCTCCTAGGAAACCATTGTGCTCAGAACCCTGCCCCTAAGAATGCCCATCCTACCACGCCACATTCTAGAACACCGTATCCAAGGAAACCGTATCCTTGGAAACCATATCCTAGGAAACCATGTCTCCTAGGAAACCATTTTGCTCAGAACCCTGCACCTAAGAATGCCCATCCTACCACGCCACATTCTAGAACACCGTATCCAAGGAAACCGTATCCTAGGAAACCATGTCTCCTAGGAAACCATTGTGCTCAGAACCCTGCCCCTAAGAATGCCCATCCTACCACGCCACATTCTAGAACAACGTATCCAAGGAAACCGTATCCTTGGAAACCGTATCCTAGGAAACCATGTCTCTTAGGAAACCATTTTGCTCAGAACCCTGCACCTAAGAATGCCCATCCTACCACGCCACATTCTAGAACACCGTATCCAAGGAAACCGTATCCTAGGAAACCATGTCTCCTAGGAAACCTTTGTGCTCAGAACCCTGCCCCTAAGAATGCCCATCCTACCACGCCACATTCTAGAACACCGTATCCAAGGAAACCGTATCCTTGGAAACCGTATCCTAGGAAACCATGTCTCCTAGGAAACCATTGTGCTCAGAACCCTGCACCTAAGAATGCCCATCCTACAACGCCACATTCTAGAACACCGTATCCAAGGAAACCGTATCCTAGGAAACCATGTCTCCTAGGAAACCATTGTGCTCAGAACCCTGCCCCTAAGAATGCCCATCCTACCACGCCACATTCTAGAACACCGTATCCAAGGAAACCGTATCCTTGGAAACCGTATCCTAGGAAACCATTTCTCCTAGGAAACCATTGTGCTCAGAACCCTGCCCCTAAGAATGCCCATCCTACCACGCCACATTCTAGAACACCGTATCCAAGGAAACCATATCCTTGGAAACCGTATCCTAGGAAACCATGTCTCCTAGGAAACCATTGTGCTCAGAACCCTGCACCTAAGAATGCCCATCCTACAACGCCACATTCTAGAACACCGTATCCAAGGAAACCGTATCCTAGGAAACCATGTCTCCTAGGAAACCATTGTGCTTTGAACCCTGCCCCTAAGAATGCCCATCCTACCACGCCACATTCTAGAACACCGTATCCAAGGAAACCGTATCCTTGTAAACCGTATCCTAGGAAACCATGTCTCCTAGGAAACCATTTTGCTCAGAACCCTGCACCTAAGAATGCCCATCCTACAACGCCACATTCTAGAACACCGTATCCAAGGAAACCGTATCCTAGGAAACCATGTCTCCTAGGAAACCATTGTGCTTAGAACCCTGCCCCTAAGAATGCCCATCCTACCACGCCACATTCTAGAACACCGTATCCAAGGAAACCGTATCCTTGTAAACCGTATCCTAGGAAACCATGTCTCCTAGGAAACCATTTTGCTCAGAACCCTGCACCTAAGAATGCCCATCCTACAACGCCACATTCTAGAACACCGTATCTTAGGAAACCGTATCCTAGGAAACCATGTCTCCTAGGAAACCATTGTGCTCCGAACCCTGCCCCTAAGAATGCCCATCCTACCACGCCACATTCTAGAACACCGTATCCAAGGAAACCGTATCCATGGAAACCGTATCCTAGGAAACCATGTCTCCTAGGAAACCATTGTGCTCAGAACCCTGCCCCTAAGAATGCCCATCCTACCACGCCACATTCTAGAACACCGTATCCAAGGAAACCGTATCCATGGAAACCGTATCCTAGGAAACCATGTCTCCTAGGAAACCATTGTGCTCAGAACCCTGCCCCTAAGAATGCCCATCCTACCACGCCACATTCTAGAACACCGTATCCAAGGAAACCGTATCCTTGGAAACCGTATCCTAGGATACCATGTCTCCTAGGAAACCATTGTGCTCAGAACCCTGCACCTAAGAATGCCCATCCTACAACGCCACATTCTAGAACACCGTAACCTTGGAAACCGTATCCTAGGAAACCATGTCTCCTAGGAAACCATTGTGTTCAGAACCCTGCCCCTAAGATTGCCCATCCTACAACGCCGCATTCTAGAACACCGTATCCAAGGAAACCGTATCCTTGGAAACCGTATCCTAGGAAACCATGTCTCCTAGGAAACCATTGTGCTCAAAACCCTGCCCCTAAGAATGCCCATCCTACCACGCCACATTCTAGAACACCGTATCGAAGGAAACCGTGTCCTTGGAAACCGTATCCTAGGAAACCATGTCTCCTAGGAAACCATTGTGCTCAGAACCCTGCCCCTAAGAATGCCCATCCTACCACGCCACATTCTAGAACACCGTATCCAAGGAAACCGTATCCTAGGAAACCATGTCTCCTAGGAAACCATTGTGCTCAGAACCCTGCCCCTAAGAATGCCCATCCTACCACACCACATTCTAGAACACCGTATCCAAGGAAACCGTATCCTTGGAAACCGTATCCTAGGAAACCATGTCTCCTAGGAAACCATTGTGCTCAGAACCCTGCCCCTAAGAATGCCCATCCTACCACGCCACATTCTAGAACACCGTATCCAAGGAAACCGTATCCTAGGAAACCATGTCTCCTAGGAAACCATTTTGCTCAGAACCCTGCCCCTAAGAATGCCCATCCTACCACGCCACATTCTAGAACACCGTGTCCAAGGAAACCGTATCCTAGGAAACCATGTCTCCTAGGAAACCATTGTGCTCAGAACCCTGCCCCTAAGAATGCCCATCCTACCACGCCACATTCTAGAACACCGTATCCAAGGAAACCGTATCCTTGGAAACCGTATCCTAGGAAACCATTTCTCCTAGGAAACCATTGTGCTCAGAACCCTGCCCCTAAGAATGCCCATCCTACCACGCCACATTCTAGAACACCGTATCCAAGGAAACCATATCCTTGGAAACCGTATCCTAGGAAACCATGTCTCCTAGGAAACCATTGTGCTCAGAACCCTGCACCTAAGAATGCCCATCCTACAACGCCACATTCTAGAACACCGTATCCAAGGAAACCGTATCCTAGGAAACCATGTCTCCTAGGAAACCATTGTGCTTTGAACCCTGCCCCTAAGAATGCCCATCCTACCACGCCACATTCTAGAACACCGTATCCAAGGAAACCGTATCCTTGTAAACCGTATCCTAGGAAACCATGTCTCCTAGGAAACCATTTTGCTCAGAACCCTGCACCTAAGAATGCCCATCCTACAACGCCACATTCTAGAACACCGTATCCAAGGAAACCGTATCCTAGGAAACCATGTCTCCTAGGAAACCATTGTGCTTAGAACCCTGCCCCTAAGAATGCCCATCCTACCACGCCACATTCTAGAACACCGTATCCAAGGAAACCGTATCCTTGTAAACCGTATCCTAGGAAACCATGTCTCCTAGGAAACCATTTTGCTCAGAACCCTGCACCTAAGAATGCCCATCCTACAACGCCACATTCTAGAACACCGTATCTTAGGAAACCGTATCCTAGGAAACCATGTCTCCTAGGAAACCATTGTGCTCCGAACCCTGCCCCTAAGAATGCCCATCCTACCACGCCACATTCTAGAACACCGTATCCAAGGAAACCGTATCCATGGAAACCGTATCCTAGGAAACCATGTCTCCTAGGAAACCATTGTGCTCAGAACCCTGCCCCTAAGAATGCCCATCCTACCACGCCACATTCTAGAACACCGTATCCAAGGAAACCGTATCCATGGAAACCGTATCCTAGGAAACCATGTCTCCTAGGAAACCATTGTGCTCAGAACCCTGCCCCTAAGAATGCCCATCCTACCACGCCACATTCTAGAACACCGTATCCAAGGAAACCGTATCCTTGGAAACCGTATCCTAGGATACCATGTCTCCTAGGAAACCATTGTGCTCAGAACCCTGCACCTAAGAATGCCCATCCTACAACGCCACATTCTAGAACACCGTAACCTTGGAAACCGTATCCTAGGAAACCATGTCTCCTAGGAAACCATTGTGTTCAGAACCCTGCCCCTAAGATTGCCCATCCTACAACGCCGCATTCTAGAACACCGTATCCAAGGAAACCGTATCCTTGGAAACCGTATCCTAGGAAACCATGTCTCCTAGGAAACCATTGTGCTCAAAACCCTGCCCCTAAGAATGCCCATCCTACCACGCCACATTCTAGAACACCGTATCGAAGGAAACCGTGTCCTTGGAAACCGTATCCTAGGAAACCATGTCTCCTAGGAAACCATTGTGCTCAGAACCCTGCCCCTAAGAATGCCCATCCTACCACGCCACATTCTAGAACACCGTATCCAAGGAAACCGTATCCTAGGAAACCATGTCTCCTAGGAAACCATTGTGCTCAGAACCCTGCCCCTAAGAATGCCCATCCTACCACACCACATTCTAGAACACCGTATCCAAGGAAACCGTATCCTTGGAAACCGTATCCTAGGAAACCATGTCTCCTAGGAAACCATTGTGCTCAGAACCCTGCCCCTAAGAATGCCCATCCTACCACGCCACATTCTAGAACACCGTATCCAAGGAAACCGTATCCTAGGAAACCATGTCTCCTAGGAAACCATTTTGCTCAGAACCCTGCCCCTAAGAATGCCCATCCTACCACGCCACATTCTAGAACACCGTGTCCAAGGAAACCGTATCCTAGGAAACCATGTCTCCTAGGAAACCATTGTGCTCAGAACCCTGCCCCTAAGAATGCCCATCCTACCACGCCACATTCTAGAACACCGTATCCAAGGAAACCGTATCCTTGGAAACCGTATCCTAGGAAACCATGTCGCCTAGGAAACCATTGTGCTCAGAACCCTGCACCTAAGAATGCCCGTCCTACAACGCCACATTCTAAACACCGTATCCTTGGAAACCGTATCCTAGGAAACCATGTCTCCTAGGAAACCATTGTGCTCCGAACCCTGCCCCTAAGAATGCCCATCCTACCACGCCACATTCTAGAACACCGTATCCAAGGAAACCGTATCCATGGAAACCGTATCCTAGGAAACCATGTCTCCTAGGAAACCATTGTGCTCAGAACCCTGCCCCTAAGAATGCCCATCCTACCACGCTACATTCTAGAACACCGTATCCAAGGAAACCGTATCCTTGGAAACCGTATCCTAGGAAACCATGTCTCCTAGGAAACCATTGTGCTCAGAACCCTGCCCCTAAGAATGCCCATCCTACCACGCCACATTCTAGAACACCGTATCCAAGGAAACCGTATCCTTGGAAACCGTATCCTAGGAAACCATGTCTCCTAGGAAACCATTGTGCTCAGAACCCTGCACCTAAGAATGCCCATCCTACAACGCCACATTCTAGAACACCGTATCCAAGGAAACCGTATCCTAGGAAACCATGTCTCCTAGGAAACCATTGTGCTCCGAACCCTGCCCCTAAGAATGCCCATCCTACCACGCCACATTCTAGAACAACGTATCCAAGGAAACCGTATCCTTGGAACCGTATCCTAGGAAAACATGTCTCCTAGGAAACCATTGTGCTCAGAACCCTGCCCCTAAGAATGCCCATCCTACCACGCCACATTCTAGAACACCGTATCCAAGGAAACCGTATCCTTGGAAACCGTATCCTAGGAAACCATGTCTCCTAGGAAACCATTGTGCTCAGAACCCTGCCCCTAAGAATGCCCATCCTACCACGCCACATTCTAGAACACCGTATCCAAGGAAACCGTATCCTTGGAAACCGTATCCTAGGAAACCATGTCTCCTAGGAAACCATTGTGCTCAGAACCCTGCACCTAAGAATGCCCATCCTACAACGCCACATTCTAGAACACCGTATCCTTGGAAACCGTATCCTAGGAAACCATGTCTCCTAGGAAACCATTGTGCTCAGAACCCTGCCCCTAAGATTGCCCATCCTACCACGCCACATTCTAGAACACCGTATCCAAGGAAACCGTATCCATGGAAACCGTATCCTAGGAAACCATGTCTCCTAGGAAACCATTGTGCTCAGAACCCTGCCCCTAAGAATGCCCATCCTACCACGCCACATTCTAGAACACCGTATCCAAGGAAACCGTATCCTTGGAAACCGTATCCTAGGAAACCATGTCTCCTAGGAAACCATTGTGCTCAGAACCCTGCCCCTAAGAATGCCCCTCCTACCACGCCACATTCTAGAACACCGTATCCAAGGAAACCGTATCCTTGGAAACCGTATCCTGGGAAACCATGTCTCCTAGGAAACCATTGTGCTGAAAACCCTGCCCCTAAGAATGCCCATCCTACCACGCCACATTCTAGAACACCGTATCCAAGGAAACCGTATCCTAGGAAACCATGTCTCCTAGGAAACCATTGTGCTCAGAACCCTGCCCCTAAGAATGCCCATCCTACCACGCCACATTCTAGAACACCGTATCCAAGAAAACCGTATCCTTGGAAACCGTATCCTAGGAAAACATGTCTCCTAGGAAACCATTGTGCTCAGAACCCTGCCCCTAAGAATGCCCATCCTACCACGCCACATTCTAGAACACCGTATCCAAGGAAACCGTATCCATGGAAACCGTATCCTAGGAAACCATGTCTCCTAGGAAACCATTGTGCTCAGAACCCTGCCCCTAAGAATGCCCATCCTACCACGCCACATTCTAGAACACCGTATCCAAGGAAACCGTATCCTTGGAAACCGTATCCTAGGAAACCATGTCTCCTAGGAAACCATTGTGCTCAGAACCCTGCACCTAAGAATGCCCATCCTACAACGCCACATTCTAGAACACCGTAACCTTGGAAACCGTATCCTAGGAAACCATGTCTCCTAGGAAACCATTGTGCTCAGAACCCTGCCCCTAAGAATGCCCATCCTACCACGCCACATTCTAGAACACCGTATCCAAGGAAACCGTATCCTAGGAAACCATGTCTCCTAGGAAACCATTGTGCTCAGAACCCTGCGCCTAAGAATGCCCATCCTACCACGCCACATTCTAGAACACCGTGTCCAAGGAAACCGTATCCTAGGAAACCATGTCTCCTAGGAAACCATTGTGCTCAGAACCCTGCCCCTAAGAATGCCCATCCTACCACGCCACATTCTAGAACACCGTATCCATGGAAACCGTATCCTTGGAAACCGTATCCTAGGAAACCATGTCTCCTAGGAAACCATTGTGCTCAGAACCCTGCCCCTAAGAATGCCCATCCTACCACGCCACATTCTAGAACACCGTATCCTTGGAAACCGTATCCTAGGAAACCATGTCTCCTAGGAAACCATTGTGCTCAGAACCCTTCCCCTAAGAATGCCCATCCTACCACGCCACATTCTAGAACACCGTATCCAAGGAAACCGTATCCATGGAAACCGTATCCTAGGAAACCATGTCTCCTAGGAAACCATTGTGCTCAGAACCCTGCCCCTAAGAATGCCCATCCTACCACGCCACATTCTAGAACACCGTATCCAAGGAAACCGTATCCTAGGAAACCATGTCTCCTAGGAAACCATTGTGCTCAGAACCCTGTCCCTAAGAATGCCCATCCTACAACGCCGCATTCTAGAACACCGTATCCAAGGAAACCGTATCCTTGGAAACCGTATCCTAGGAAACCATGTCTCCTAGGAAACCATTGTGCTCAAAACCCTGCCCCTAAGAATGCCCATCCTACCACGCCACATTCTAGAACACCGTATCCAAAAAACCGTATCCTTGGAAACCGTATCCTAGGAAACCATGTCTCCTAGGAAACCATTGTGCTCAGAACCCTGCCCCTAAGAATGCCCATCCTACCACGCCACATTCTAGAACACCGTATCCAAGGAAACCGTATCCTTGGAAACCGTATCCTAGGAAACCATGTCGCCTAGGAAACCATTGTGCTCAGAACCCTGCACCTAAGAATGCCCGTCCTACAACGCCACATTCTAAACACCGTATCCTTGGAAACCGTATCCTAGGAAACCATGTCTCCTAGGAAACCATTGTGCTCCGAACCCTGCCCCTAAGAATGCCCATCCTACCACGCCACATTCTAGAACACCGTATCCAAGGAAACCGTATCCATGGAAACCGTATCCTAGGAAACCATGTCTCCTAGGAAACCATTGTGCTCAGAACCCTGCCCCTAAGAATGCCCATCCTACCACGCTACATTCTAGAACACCGTATCCAAGGAAACCGTATCCTTGGAAACCGTATCCTAGGAAACCATGTCTCCTAGGAAACCATTGTGCTCAGAACCCTGCCCCTAAGAATGCCCATCCTACCACGCCACATTCTAGAACACCGTATCCAAGGAAACCGTATCCTTGGAAACCGTATCCTAGGAAACCATGTCTCCTAGGAAACCATTGTGCTCAGAACCCTGCACCTAAGAATGCCCATCCTACAACGCCACATTCTAGAACACCGTATCCAAGGAAACCGTATCCTAGGAAACCATGTCTCCTAGGAAACCATTGTGCTCCGAACCCTGCCCCTAAGAATGCCCATCCTACCACGCCACATTCTAGAACAACGTATCCAAGGAAACCGTATCCTTGGAACCGTATCCTAGGAAAACATGTCTCCTAGGAAACCATTGTGCTCAGAACCCTGCCCCTAAGAATGCCCATCCTACCACGCCACATTCTAGAACACCGTATCCAAGGAAACCGTATCCTTGGAAACCGTATCCTAGGAAACCATGTCTCCTAGGAAACCATTGTGCTCAGAACCCTGCCCCTAAGAATGCCCATCCTACCACGCCACATTCTAGAACACCGTATCCAAGGAAACCGTATCCTTGGAAACCGTATCCTAGGAAACCATGTCTCCTAGGAAACCATTGTGCTCAGAACCCTGCACCTAAGAATGCCCATCCTACAACGCCACATTCTAGAACACCGTATCCTTGGAAACCGTATCCTAGGAAACCATGTCTCCTAGGAAACCATTGTGCTCAGAACCCTGCCCCTAAGATTGCCCATCCTACCACGCCACATTCTAGAACACCGTATCCAAGGAAACCGTATCCATGGAAACCGTATCCTAGGACACCATGTCTCCTAGGAAACCATTGTGCTCAGAACCCTGCCCCTAAGAATGCCCATCCTACCACGCCACATTCTAGAACACCGTATCCAAGGAAACCGTATCCTTGGAAACCGTATCCTAGGAAACCATGTCTCCTAGGAAACCATTGTGCTCAGAACCCTGCCCCTAAGAATGCCCCTCCTACCACGCCACATTCTAGAACACCGTATCCAAGGAAACCGTATCCTTGGAAACCGTATCCTGGGAAACCATGTCTCCTAGGAAACCATTGTGCTGAAAACCCTGCCCCTAAGAATGCCCATCCTACCACGCCACATTCTAGAACACCGTATCCAAGGAAACCGTATCCTAGGAAACCATGTCTCCTAGGAAACCATTGTGCTCAGAACCCTGCCCCTAAGAATGCCCATCCTACCACGCCACATTCTAGAACACCGTATCCAAGAAAACCGTATCCTTGGAAACCGTATCCTAGGAAAACATGTCTCCTAGGAAACCATTGTGCTCAGAACCCTGCCCCTAAGAATGCCCATCCTACCACGCCACATTCTAGAACACCGTATCCAAGGAAACCGTATCCATGGAAACCGTATCCTAGGAAACCATGTCTCCTAGGAAACCATTGTGCTCAGAACCCTGCCCCTAAGAATGCCCATCCTACCACGCCACATTCTAGAACACCGTATCCAAGGAAACCGTATCCTTGGAAACCGTATCCTAGGAAACCATGTCTCCTAGGAAACCATTGTGCTCAGAACCCTGCACCTAAGAATGCCCATCCTACAACGCCACATTCTAGAACACCGTAACCTTGGAAACCGTATCCTAGGAAACCATGTCTCCTAGGAAACCATTGTGCTCAGAACCCTGCCCCTAAGAATGCCCATCCTACCACGCCACATTCTAGAACACCGTATCCAAGGAAACCGTATCCTAGGAAACCATGTCTCCTAGGAAACCATTGTGCTCAGAACCCTGCGCCTAAGAATGCCCATCCTACCACGCCACATTCTAGAACACCGTGTCCAAGGAAACCGTATCCTAGGAAACCATGTCTCCTAGGAAACCATTGTGCTCAGAACCCTGCCCCTAAGAATGCCCATCCTACCACGCCACATTCTAGAACACCGTATCCATGGAAACCGTATCCTTGGAAACCGTATCCTAGGAAACCATGTCTCCTAGGAAACCATTGTGCTCAGAACCCTGCCCCTAAGAATGCCCATCCTACCACGCCACATTCTAGAACACCGTATCCTTGGAAACCGTATCCTAGGAAACCATGTCTCCTAGGAAACCATTGTGCTCAGAACCCTTCCCCTAAGAATGCCCATCCTACCACGCCACATTCTAGAACACCGTATCCAAGGAAACCGTATCCATGGAAACCGTATCCTAGGAAACCATGTCTCCTAGGAAACCATTGTGCTCAGAACCCTGCCCCTAAGAATGCCCATCCTACCACGCCACATTCTAGAACACCGTATCCAAGGAAACCGTATCCTAGGAAACCATGTCTCCTAGGAAACCATTGTGCTCAGAACCCTGTCCCTAAGAATGCCCATCCTACAACGCCGCATTCTAGAACACCGTATCCAAGGAAACCGTATCCTTGGAAACCGTATCCTAGGAAACCATGTCTCCTAGGAAACCATTGTGCTCAAAACCCTGCCCCTAAGAATGCCCATCCTACCACGCCACATTCTAGAACACCGTATCCAAAAAACCGTATCCTTGGAAACCGTATCCTAGGAAACCATGTCTCCTAGGAAACCATTGTGCTCAGAACCCTGCCCCTAAGAATGCCCATCCTACCACGCCACATTCTAGAACACCGTATCCAAGGAAACCGTATCCTTGGAAACCGTATCCTAGGAAACCATGTCTCCTAGGAAACCATTTTGCTCAGAACCCTGCACCTAAGAATGCCCATCCTACAACGCCACATTCTAGAACACCGTATCCAAGGAAACCGTATCCTAGGAAACCATGTCTCCTAGGAAACCATTGTGCTCAGAACCCTGCCCCTAAGAATGCCCATCCTACCACGCCACATTCTAGAACACCGTATCCAAGGAAACCGTATCCTTGGAAACCATATCCTAGGAAACCATGTCTCCTAGGAAACCATTTTGCTCAGAACCCTGCACCTAAGAATGCCCATCCTACCACGCCACATTCTAGAACACCGTATCCAAGGAAACCGTATCCTAGGAAACCATGTCTCCTAGGAAACCATTGTGCTCAGAACCCTGCCCCTAAGAATGCCCATCCTACCACGCCACATTCTAGAACAACGTATCCAAGGAAACCGTATCCTTGGAAACCGTATCCTAGGAAACCATGTCTCTTAGGAAACCATTTTGCTCAGAACCCTGCACCTAAGAATGCCCATCCTACCACGCCACATTCTAGAACACCGTATCCAAGGAAACCGTATCCTAGGAAACCATGTCTCCTAGGAAACCTTTGTGCTCAGAACCCTGCCCCTAAGAATGCCCATCCTACCACGCCACATTCTAGAACACCGTATCCAAGGAAACCGTATCCTTGGAAACCGTATCCTAGGAAACCATGTCTCCTAGGAAACCATTGTGCTCAGAACCCTGCACCTAAGAATGCCCATCCTACAACGCCACATTCTAGAACACCGTATCCAAGGAAACCGTATCCTAGGAAACCATGTCTCCTAGGAAACCATTGTGCTCAGAACCCTGCCCCTAAGAATGCCCATCCTACCACGCCACATTCTAGAACACCGTATCCAAGGAAACCGTATCCTTGGAAACCGTATCCTAGGAAACCATTTCTCCTAGGAAACCATTGTGCTCAGAACCCTGCCCCTAAGAATGCCCATCCTACCACGCCACATTCTAGAACACCGTATCCAAGGAAACCATATCCTTGGAAACCGTATCCTAGGAAACCATGTCTCCTAGGAAACCATTGTGCTCAGAACCCTGCACCTAAGAATGCCCATCCTACAACGCCACATTCTAGAACACCGTATCCAAGGAAACCGTATCCTAGGAAACCATGTCTCCTAGGAAACCATTGTGCTTTGAACCCTGCCCCTAAGAATGCCCATCCTACCACGCCACATTCTAGAACACCGTATCCAAGGAAACCGTATCCTTGTAAACCGTATCCTAGGAAACCATGTCTCCTAGGAAACCATTTTGCTCAGAACCCTGCACCTAAGAATGCCCATCCTACAACGCCACATTCTAGAACACCGTATCTTAGGAAACCGTATCCTAGGAAACCATGTCTCCTAGGAAACCATTGTGCTCCGAACCCTGCCCCTAAGAATGCCCATCCTACCACGCCACATTCTAGAACACCGTATCCAAGAAAACCGTATCCTTGGAAACCGTATCCTAGGAAAACATGTCTCCTAGGAAACCATTGTGCTCAGAACCCTGCCCCTAAGAATGCCCATCCTACCACGCCACATTCTAGAACACCGTATCCAAGGAAACCGTATCCATGGAAACCGTATCCTAGGAAACCATGTCTCCTAGGAAACCATTGTGCTCAGAACCCTGCCCCTAAGAATGCCCATCCTACCACGCCACATTCTAGAACACCGTATCCAAGGAAACCGTATCCTTGGAAACCGTATCCTAGGAAACCATGTCTCCTAGGAAACCATTGTGCTCAGAACCCTGCACCTAAGAATGCCCATCCTACAACGCCACATTCTAGAACACCGTAACCTTGGAAACCGTATCCTAGGAAACCATGTCTCCTAGGAAACCATTGTGCTCAGAACCCTGCCCCTAAGATTGCCCATCCTACAACGCCGCATTCTAGAACACCGTATCCAAGGAAACCGTATCCTTGGAAACCGTATCCTAGGAAACCATGTCTCCTAGGAAACCATTGTGCTCAAAACCCTGCCCCTAAGAATGCCCATCCTACCACGCCACATTCTAGAACACCGTATCGAAGGAAACCGTGTCCTTGGAAACCGTATCCTAGGAAACCATGTCTCCTAGGAAACCATTGTGCTCAGAACCCTGCCCCTAAGAATGCCCATCCTACCACGCCACATTCTAGAACACCGTATCCAAGGAAACCGTATCCTAGGAAACCATGTCTCCTAGGAAACCATTGTGCTCAGAACCCTGCCCCTAAGAATGCCCATCCTACCACGCCACATTCTAGAACACCGTATCCAAGGAAACCGTATCCTTGGAAACCGTATCCTAGGAAACCATGTCTCCTAGGAAACCATTGTGCTCAGAACCCTGCCCCTAAGAATGCCCATCCTACCACGCCACATTCTAGAACACCGTATCCAAGGAAACCGTATCCTAGGAAACCATGTCTCCTAGGAAACCATTTTGCTCAGAACCCTGCCCCTAAGAATGCCCATCCTACCACGCCACATTCTAGAACACCGTGTCCAAGGAAACCGTATCCTAGGAAACCATGTCTCCTAGGAAACCATTGTGCTCAGAACCCTGCCCCTAAGAATGCCCATCCTACCACGCCACATTCTAGAACACCGTATCCAAGGAAACCGTATCCTTGGAAACCGTATCCTAGGAAACCATGTCGCCTAGGAAACCATTGTGCTCAGAACCCTGCACCTAAGAATGCCCGTCCTACAACGCCACATTCTAGAACACCGTATCCTTGGAAACCGTATCCTAGGAAACCATGTCTCCTAGGAAACCATTGTGCTCCGAACCCTGCCCCTAAGAATGCCCATCCTACCACGCCACATTCTAGAACACCGTATCCAAGGAAACCGTATCCATGGAAACCGTATCCTAGGAAACCATGTCTCCTAGGAAACCATTGTGCTCAGAACCCTGCCCCTAAGAATGCCCATCCTACCACGCCACATTCTAGAACACCGTATCCAAGGAAACCGTATCCTTGGAAACCGTATCCTAGGAAACCATGTCTCCTAGGAAACCATTGTGCTCAGAACCCTGCACCTAAGAATGCCCATCCTACAACGCCACATTCTAGAACACCGTATCCTTGGAAACCGTATCCTAGGAAACCATGTCTCCTAGGAAACCATTGTGCTCAGAACCCTGCCCCTAAGATTGCCCATCCTACCACGCCACATTCTAGAACACCGTATCCAAGGAAACCGTATCCATGGAAACCGTATCCTAGGAAACCATGTCTCCTAGGAAACCATTGTGCTCAGAACCCTGCCCCTAAGAATGCCCATCCTACCACGCCACATTCTAGAACACCGTATCCAAGGAAACCGTATCCTTGGAAACCGTATCCTAGGAAACCATGTCTCCTAGGAAACCATTGTGCTCAGAACCCTGCCCCTAAGAATGCCCCTCCTACCACGCCACATTCTAGAACACCGTATCCAAGGAAACCGTATCCTTGGAAACCGTATCCTGGGAAACCATGTCTCCTAGGAAACCATTGTGCTGAAAACCCTGCCCCTAAGAATGCCCATCCTACCACGCCACATTCTAGAACACCGTATCCAAGGAAACCGTATCCTAGGAAACCATGTCTCCTAGGAAACCATTGTGCTCAGAACCCTGCCCCTAAGAATGCCCATCCTACCACGCCACATTCTAGAACACCGTATCCAAGAAAACCGTATCCTTGGAAACCGTATCCTAGGAAAACATGTCTCCTAGGAAACCATTGTGCTCAGAACCCTGCCCCTAAGAATGCCCATCCTACCACGCCACATTCTAGAACACCGTATCCAAGGAAACCGTATCCATGGAAACCGTATCCTAGGAAACCATGTCTCCTAGGAAACCATTGTGCTCAGAACCCTGCCCCTAAGAATGCCCATCCTACCACGCCACATTCTAGAACACCGTATCCAAGGAAACCGTATCCTTGGAAACCGTATCCTAGGAAACCATGTCTCCTAGGAAACCATTGTGCTCAGAACCCTGCACCTAAGAATGCCCATCCTACAACGCCACATTCTAGAACACCGTAACCTTGGAAACCGTATCCTAGGAAACCATGTCTCCTAGGAAACCATTGTGCTCAGAACCCTGCCCCTAAGATTGCCCATCCTACCACGCCACATTCTAGAACACCGTATCCAAGGAAACCGTATCCTAGGAAACCATGTCTCCTAGGAAACCATTGTGCTCAGAACCCTGCCCCTAAGAATGCCCATCCTACCACGCCACATTCTAGAACACCGTATCCAAGGAAACCGTATCCTAGGAAACCATGTCTCCTAGGAAACCATTGTGCTCAGAACCCTGCCCCTAAGAATGCCCATCCTACCACGCCACATTCTAGAACACCGTATCCAAGGAAACCGTATCCTTGGAAACCGTATCCTAGGAAACCATGTCTCCTAGGAAACCATTGTGCTCAGAACCCTGCCCCTAAGAATGCCCATCCTACCACGCCACATTCTAGAACACCGTATCCAAGGAAACCGTATCCTAGGAAACCATGTCTCCTAGGAAACCATTTTGCTCAGAACCCTGCCCCTAAGAATGCCCATCCTACCACGCCACATTCTAGAACACCGTGTCCAAGGAAACCGTATCCTAGGAAACCATGTCTCCTAGGAAACCATTGTGCTCAGAACCCTGCCCCTAAGAATGCCCATCCTACCACGCCACATTCTAGAACACCGTATCCAAGGAAACCGTATCCTTGGAAACCGTATCCTAGGAAACCATGTCGCCTAGGAAACCATTGTGCTCAGAACCCTGCACCTAAGAATGCCCGTCCTACAACGCCACATTCTAGAACACCGTATCCTTGGAAACCGTATCCTAGGAAACCATGTCTCCTAGGAAACCATTGTGCTCCGAACCCTGCCCCTAAGAATGCCCATCCTACCACGCCACATTCTAGAACACCGTATCCAAGGAAACCGTATCCATGGAAACCGTATCCTAGGAAACCATGTCTCCTAGGAAACCATTGTGCTCAGAACCCTGCCCCTAAGAATGCCCATCCTACCACGCCACATTCTAGAACACCGTATCCAAGGAAACCGTATCCTTGGAAACCGTATCCTAGGAAACCATGTCTCCTAGGAAACCATTGTGCTCAGAACCCTGCCCCTAAGAATGCCCATCCTACCACGCCACATTCTAGAACACCGTATCCAAGGAAACCGTATCCTTGGAAACCGTATCCTAGGAAACCATGTCTCCTAGGAAACCATTGTGCTCAGAACCCTGCACCTAAGAATGCCCATCCTACAACGCCACATTCTAGAACACCGTATCCAAGGAAACCGTATCCTAGGAAACCATGTCTCCTAGGAAACCATTGTGCTCCGAACCCTGCCCCTAAGAATGCCCATCCTACCACGCCACATTCTAGAACAACGTATCCAAGGAAACCGTATCCTTGGAAACCGTATCCTAGGAAAACATGTCTCCTAGGAAACCATTGTGCTCAGAACCCTGCCCCTAAGAATGCCCATCCTACCACGCCACATTCTAGAACACCGTATCCAAGGAAACCGTATCCTTGGAAACCGTATCCTAGGAAACCATGTCTCCTAGGAAACCATTGTGCTCAGAACCCTGCCCCTAAGAATGCCCATCCTACCACGCCACATTCTAGAACACCGTATCCAAGGAAACCGTATCCTTGGAAACCGTATCCTAGGAAACCATGTCTCCTAGGAAACCATTGTGCTCAGAACCCTGCACCTAAGAATGCCCATCCTACAACGCCACATTCTAGAACACCGTATCCTTGGAAACCGTATCCTAGGAAACCATGTCTCCTAGGAAACCATTGTGCTCAGAACCCTGCCCCTAAGATTGCCCATCCTACCACGCCACATTCTAGAACACCGTATCCAAGGAAACCGTATCCATGGAAACCGTATCCTAGGAAACCATGTCTCCTAGGAAACCATTGTGCTCAGAACCCTGCCCCTAAGAATGCCCATCCTACCACGCCACATTCTAGAACACCGTATCCAAGGAAACCGTATCCTTGGAAACCGTATCCTAGGAAACCATGTCTCCTAGGAAACCATTGTGCTCAGAACCCTGCCCCTAAGAATGCCCCTCCTACCACGCCACATTCTAGAACACCGTATCCAAGGAAACCGTATCCTTGGAAACCGTATCCTGGGAAACCATGTCTCCTAGGAAACCATTGTGCTGAAAACCCTGCCCCTAAGAATGCCCATCCTACCACGCCACATTCTAGAACACCGTATCCAAGGAAACCGTATCCTAGGAAACCATGTCTCCTAGGAAACCATTGTGCTCAGAACCCTGCCCCTAAGAATGCCCATCCTACCACGCCACATTCTAGAACACCGTATCCAAGAAAACCGTATCCTTGGAAACCGTATCCTAGGAAAACATGTCTCCTAGGAAACCATTGTGCTCAGAACCCTGCCCCTAAGAATGCCCATCCTACCACGCCACATTCTAGAACACCGTATCCAAGGAAACCGTATCCATGGAAACCGTATCCTAGGAAACCATGTCTCCTAGGAAACCATTGTGCTCAGAACCCTGCCCCTAAGAATGCCCATCCTACCACGCCACATTCTAGAACACCGTATCCAAGGAAACCGTATCCTTGGAAACCGTATCCTAGGAAACCATGTCTCCTAGGAAACCATTGTGCTCAGAACCCTGCACCTAAGAATGCCCATCCTACAACGCCACATTCTAGAACACCGTAACCTTGGAAACCGTATCCTAGGAAACCATGTCTCCTAGGAAACCATTGTGCTCAGAACCCTGCCCCTAAGATTGCCCATCCTACAACGCCGCATTCTAGAACACCGTATCCAAGGAAACCGTATCCTTGGAAACCGTATCCTAGGAAACCATGTCTCCTAGGAAACCATTGTGCTCAAAACCCTGCCCCTAAGAATGCCCATCCTACCACGCCACATTCTAGAACACAGTATCGAAGGAAAACGTATCCTTGGAAACCGTATCCTAGGAAACCATGTCTCCTAGGAAACCATTGTGCTCAGAACCCTGCCCCTAAGAATGCCCATCCTACAACGCCACATTCTAGAACACAGTATCGAAGGAAACCGTATCCTTGGAAACCGTATCCTAGGAAACCATGTCTCCTAGGAAACCATTGTGCTCAGAACCCTGCCCCTAAGAATGCCCATCCTACCACGCCACATTCTAGAACACCGTATCCAAGGAAACCTTATCCATGGAAACCGTATCCTAGGAAACCATGTCTCCTAGGAAACCATTGTGCTCAGAACCCTGCCCCTACGAATGCCCATCCTACCACGCCACATTCTAGAACACCGTATCCAAGGAAACCGTATCCTAGGAAACCATGTCTCCTAGGAAACCATTGTGCTCAGAACCCTGCCCCTAAGAATGCCCATCCTACCACGCCACATTCTAGAACACCGTGTCCAAGGAAACCGTAACCTAGGAAACCATGTCTCCTAGGAAACCATTGTGCTCAGAACCCTGCCCCTAAGAATGCCCATCCTACCACGCCACATTCTAGAACACCGTATCCAAGGAAACCGTATCCTTGGAAACCGTATCCTAGGAAACCATGTCTCCTAGGAAACCATTGTGCTCAGAACCCTGCACCTAAGAATGCCCATCCTACAACGCCACATTCTAGAACACCGTATCCTTGGAAACCGTATCCTAGGAAACCATGTCTCCTAGGAAACCATTGTGCTCCGAACCCTGCCCCTAAGAATGCCCATCCTACCACGCCACATTCTAGAACACCGTATCCAAGGAAACCGTATCCATGGAAACCGTATCCTAGGAAACCATGTCTCCTAGGAAACCATTGTGCTCAGAACCCTGCCCCTAAGAATGCCCATCCTACCACGCCACATTCTAGAACACCGTATCCAAGGAAACCGTATCCTTGGAAACCGTATCCTAGGAAACCATGTCTCCTAGGAAACCATTGTGCTCAAAACCCTGCCCCTAAGAATGCCCATCCTACCACGCCACATTCTAGAACACAGTATCGAAGGAAACCGTATCCTTGGAAACCGTATCCTAGGAAACCATGTCTCCTAGGAAACCATTGTGCTCAGAACCCTGCCCCTAAGAATGCCCATCCTACAACGCCACATTCTAGAACACAGTATCGAAGGAAACCGTATCCTTGGAAACCGTATCCTAGGAAACCATGTCTCCTAGGAAACCATTGTGCTCAGAACCCTGCCCCTAAGAATGCCCATCCTACCACGCCACATTCTAGAACACCGTATCCAAGGAAACCTTATCCATGGAAACCGTATCCTAGGAAACCATGTCTCCTAGGAAACCATTGTGCTCAGAACCCTGCCCCTACGAATGCCCATCCTACCACGCCACATTCTAGAACACCATATCCAAGGAAACCGTATCCTAGGAAACCATGTCTCCTAGGAAACCATTGTGCTCAGAACCCTGCCCCTAAGAATGCCCATCCTACCACGCCACATTCTAGAACACCGTGTCCAAGGAAACCGTAACCTAGGAAACCATGTCTCCTAGGAAACCATTGTGCTCAGAACCCTGCCCCTAAGAATGCCCATCCTACCACGCCACATTCTAGAACACCGTATCCAAGGAAACCGTATCCTTGGAAACCGTATCCTAGGAAACCATGTCTCCTAGGAAACCATTGTGCTCAGAACCCTGCACCTAAGAATGCCCATCCTACAACGCCACATTCTAGAACACCGTATCCTTGGAAACCGTATCCTAGGAAACCATGTCTCCTAGGAAACCATTGTGCTCCGAACCCTGCCCCTAAGAATGCCCATCCTACCACGCCACATTCTAGAACACCGTATCCAAGGAAACCGTATCCATGGAAACCGTATCCTAGGAAACCATGTCTCCTAGGAAACCATTGTGCTCAGAACCCTGCCCCTAAGAATGCCCATCCTACCACGCCACATTCTAGAACACCGTATCCAAGGAAACCGTATCCTTGGAAACCGTATCCTAGGAAACCATGTCTCCTAGGAAACCATTGTGCTCAGAACCCTGCCCCTAAGAATGCCCATCCTACAACGCCACATTCTAGAACACCGTATCCAAGGAAACCGTATCCTTGGAAACCGAATCCTAGGAAACCATGTCTCCTAGGAAACCATTGTGCTCAGAACCCTGCACCTAAGAATGCCCATCCTACAACGCCACATTCTAGAACACCGTATCCAAGGAAACCGTATCCTTGGAAACCGTATCCTAGGAAACCATGTCTCCTAGGAAACCATTGTGCTCAAAACCCTGCCCCTAAGAATGCCCATCCTACCACGCCACATTCTAGAACACCGTATCCAAGGAAACCGTATCCTTGGAAACCGTATCCTAGGAAACCATGTCTCCTAGGAAACCATTGTGCTCAGAACCCTGCCCCTAAGATTGCCCATCCTACAACGCCGCATTCTAGAACACCGTATCCAAGGAAACCGTATCCTTGGAAACCGTATCCTAGGAAACCATGTCTCCTAGGAAACCATTGTGCTCAAAACCCTGCCCCTAAGAATGCCCATCCTACCACGCCACATTCTAGAACACCGTATCGAAGGAAACCGTGTCCTTGGAAACCGTATCCTAGGAAACCATGTCTCCTAGGAAACCATTGTGCTCAGAACCCTGCCCCTAAGAATGCCCATCCTACCACGCCACATTCTAGAACACCGTATCCAAGGAAACCGTATCCTAGGAAACCATGTCTCCTAGGAAACCATTGTGCTCAGAACCCTGCCCCTAAGAATGCCCATCCTACCACGCCACATTCTAGAACACCGTATCCAAGGAAACCGTATCCTTGGAAACCGTATCCTAGGAAACCATGTCTCCTAGGAAACCATTGTGCTCAGAACCCTGCCCCTAAGAATGCCCATCCTACCACGCCACATTCTAGAACACCGTATCCAAGGAAACCGTATCCTAGGAAACCATGTCTCCTAGGAAACCATTTTGCTCAGAACCCTGCCCCTAAGAATGCCCATCCTACCACGCCACATTCTAGAACACCGTGTCCAAGGAAACCGTATCCTAGGAAACCATGTCTCCTAGGAAACCATTGTGCTCAGAACCCTGCCCCTAAGAATGCCCATCCTACCACGCCACATTCTAGAACACCGTATCCAAGGAAACCGTATCCTTGGAAACCGTATCCTAGGAAACCATGTCGCCTAGGAAACCATTGTGCTCAGAACCCTGCACCTAAGAATGCCCGTCCTACAACGCCACATTCTAGAACACCGTATCCTTGGAAACCGTATCCTAGGAAACCATGTCTCCTAGGAAACCATTGTGCTCCGAACCCTGCCCCTAAGAATGCCCATCCTACCACGCCACATTCTAGAACACCGTATCCAAGGAAACCGTATCCATGGAAACCGTATCCTAGGAAACCATGTCTCCTAGGAAACCATTGTGCTCAGAACCCTGCCCCTAAGAATGCCCATCCTACCACGCCACATTCTAGAACACCGTATCCAAGGAAACCGTATCCTTGGAAACCGTATCCTAGGAAACCATGTCTCCTAGGAAACCATTGTGCTCAGAACCCTGCCCCTAAGAATGCCCATCCTACCACGCCACATTCTAGAACACCGTATCCAAGGAAACCGTATCCTTGGAAACCGTATCCTAGGAAACCATGTCTCCTAGGAAACCATTGTGCTCAGAACCCTGCACCTAAGAATGCCCATCCTACAACGCCACATTCTAGAACACCGTATCCAAGGAAACCGTATCCTAGGAAACCATGTCTCCTAGGAAACCATTGTGCTCCGAACCCTGCCCCTAAGAATGCCCATCCTACCACGCCACATTCTAGAACAACGTATCCAAGGAAACCGTATCCTTGGAAACCGTATCCTAGGAAAACATGTCTCCTAGGAAACCATTGTGCTCAGAACCCTGCCCCTAAGAATGCCCATCCTACCACGCCACATTCTAGAACACCGTATCCAAGGAAACCGTATCCTTGGAAACCGTATCCTAGGAAACCATGTCTCCTAGGAAACCATTGTGCTCAGAACCCTGCCCCTAAGAATGCCCATCCTACCACGCCACATTCTAGAACACCGTATCCAAGGAAACCGTATCCTTGGAAACCGTATCCTAGGAAACCATGTCTCCTAGGAAACCATTGTGCTCAGAACCCTGCACCTAAGAATGCCCATCCTACAACGCCACATTCTAGAACACCGTATCCTTGGAAACCGTATCCTAGGAAACCATGTCTCCTAGGAAACCATTGTGCTCAGAACCCTGCCCCTAAGATTGCCCATCCTACCACGCCACATTCTAGAACACCGTATCCAAGGAAACCGTATCCATGGAAACCGTATCCTAGGAAACCATGTCTCCTAGGAAACCATTGTGCTCAGAACCCTGCCCCTAAGAATGCCCATCCTACCACGCCACATTCTAGAACACCGTATCCAAGGAAACCGTATCCTTGGAAACCGTATCCTAGGAAACCATGTCTCCTAGGAAACCATTGTGCTCAGAACCCTGCCCCTAAGAATGCCCCTCCTACCACGCCACATTCTAGAACACCGTATCCAAGGAAACCGTATCCTTGGAAACCGTATCCTGGGAAACCATGTCTCCTAGGAAACCATTGTGCTGAAAACCCTGCCCCTAAGAATGCCCATCCTACCACGCCACATTCTAGAACACCGTATCCAAGGAAACCGTATCCTAGGAAACCATGTCTCCTAGGAAACCATTGTGCTCAGAACCCTGCCCCTAAGAATGCCCATCCTACCACGCCACATTCTAGAACACCGTATCCAAGAAAACCGTATCCTTGGAAACCGTATCCTAGGAAAACATGTCTCCTAGGAAACCATTGTGCTCAGAACCCTGCCCCTAAGAATGCCCATCCTACCACGCCACATTCTAGAACACCGTATCCAAGGAAACCGTATCCATGGAAACCGTATCCTAGGAAACCATGTCTCCTAGGAAACCATTGTGCTCAGAACCCTGCCCCTAAGAATGCCCATCCTACCACGCCACATTCTAGAACACCGTATCCAAGGAAACCGTATCCTTGGAAACCGTATCCTAGGAAACCATGTCTCCTAGGAAACCATTGTGCTCAGAACCCTGCACCTAAGAATGCCCATCCTACCACGCCACATTCTAGAACACCGTAACCTTGGAAACCGTATCCTAGGAAACCATGTCTCCTAGGAAACCATTGTGCTCAGAACCCTGCCCCTAAGATTGCCCATCCTACAACGCCGCATTCTAGAACACCGTATCCAAGGAAACCGTATCCTTGGAAACCGTATCCTAGGAAACCATGTCTCCTAGGAAACCATTGTGCTCAAAACCCTGCCCCTAAGAATGCCCATCCTACCACGCCACATTCTAGAACACAGTATCGAAGGAAACCGTATCCTTGGAAACCGTATCCTAGGAAACCATGTCTCCTAGGAAACCATTGTGCTCAGAACCCTGCCCCTAAGAATGCCCATCCTACAACGCCACATTCTAGAACACAGTATCGAAGGAAACCGTATCCTTGGAAACCGTATCCTAGGAAACCATGTCTCCTAGGAAACCATTGTGCTCAGAACCCTGCCCCTAAGAATGCCCATCCTACCACGCCACATTCTAGAACACCGTATCCAAGGAAACCTTATCCATGGAAACCGTATCCTAGGAAACCATGTCTCCTAGGAAACCATTGTGCTCAGAACCCTGCCCCTACGAATGCCCATCCTACCACGCCACATTCTAGAACACCGTATCCAAGGAAACCGTATCCTAGGAAACCATGTCTCCTAGGAAACCATTGTGCTCAGAACCCTGCCCCTAAGAATGCCCATCCTACCACGCCACATTCTAGAACACCGTGTCCAAGGAAACCGTAACCTAGGAAACCATGTCTCCTAGGAAACCATTGTGCTCAGAACCCTGCCCCTAAGAATGCCCATCCTACCACGCCATATTCTAGAACACCGTATCCAAGGAAACCGTATCCTTGGAAACCGTATCCTAGGAAACCATGTCTCCTAGGAAACCATTGTGCTCAGAACCCTGCACCTAAGAATGCCCATCCTACAACGCCACATTCTAGAACACCGTATCCTTGGAAACCGTATCCTAGGAAACCATGTCTCCTAGGAAACCATTGTGCTCCGAACCCTGCCCCTAAGAATGCCCATCCTACCACGCCACATTCTAGAACACCGTATCCAAGGAAACCGTATCCATGGAAAACGTATCCTAGGAAACCATGTCTCCTAGGAAACCATTGTGCTCAGAACCCTGCCCCTAAGAATGCCCATCCTACCACGCCACATTCTAGAACACCGTATCCAAGGAAACCGTATCCTTGGAAACCGTATCCTAGGAAACCATGTCTCCTAGGAAACCATTGTGCTCAGAACCCTGCCCCTAAGAATGCCCCTCCTACCACGCCACATTCTAGAACACCGTATCCAAGGAAACCGTATCCTTGGAAACCGTATCCTGGGAAACCATGTCTCCTAGGAAACCATTGTGCTGAAAACCCTGCCCCTAAGAATGCCCATCCTACCACGCCACATTCTAGAACACCGTATCCAAGGAAACCGTATCCTAGGAAACCATGTCTCCTAGGAAACCATTGTGCTCAGAACCCTGCCCCTAAGAATGCCCATCCTACCACGCCACATTCTAGAACACCGTATCCAAGAAAACCGTATCCTTGGAAACCGTATCCTAGGAAAACATGTCTCCTAGGAAACCATTGTGCTCAGAACCCTGCCCCTAAGAATGCCCATCCTACCACGCCACATTCTAGAACACCGTATCCAAGGAAACCGTATCCATGGAAACCGTATCCTAGGAAACCATGTCTCCTAGGAAACCATTGTGCTCAGAACCCTGCCCCTAAGAATGCCCATCCTACCACGCCACATTCTAGAACACCGTATCCAAGGAAACCGTATCCTTGGAAACCGTATCCTAGGAAACCATGTCTCCTAGGAAACCATTGTGCTCAGAACCCTGCACCTAAGAATGCCCATCCTACCACGCCACATTCTAGAACACCGTAACCTTGGAAACCGTATCCTAGGAAACCATGTCTCCTAGGAAACCATTGTGCTCAGAACCCTGCCCCTAAGATTGCCCATCCTACAACGCCGCATTCTAGAACACCGTATCCAAGGAAACCGTATCCTTGGAAACCGTATCCTAGGAAACCATGTCTCCTAGGAAACCATTGTGCTCAAAACCCTGCCCCTAAGAATGCCCATCCTACCACGCCACATTCTAGAACACAGTATCGAAGGAAACCGTATCCTTGGAAACCGTATCCTAGGAAACCATGTCTCCTAGGAAACCATTGTGCTCAGAACCCTGCCCCTAAGAATGCCCATCCTACAACGCCACATTCTAGAACACAGTATCGAAGGAAACCGTATCCTTGGAAACCGTATCCTAGGAAACCATGTCTCCTAGGAAACCATTGTGCTCAGAACCCTGCCCCTAAGAATGCCCATCCTACCACGCCACATTCTAGAACACCGTATCCAAGGAAACCTTATCCATGGAAACCGTATCCTAGGAAACCATGTCTCCTAGGAAACCATTGTGCTCAGAACCCTGCCCCTACGAATGCCCATCCTACCACGCCACATTCTAGAACACCGTATCCAAGGAAACCGTATCCTAGGAAACCATGTCTCCTAGGAAACCATTGTGCTCAGAACCCTGCCCCTAAGAATGCCCATCCTACCACGCCACATTCTAGAACACCGTGTCCAAGGAAACCGTAACCTAGGAAACCATGTCTCCTAGGAAACCATTGTGCTCAGAACCCTGCCCCTAAGAATGCCCATCCTACCACGCCATATTCTAGAACACCGTATCCAAGGAAACCGTATCCTTGGAAACCGTATCCTAGGAAACCATGTCTCCTAGGAAACCATTGTGCTCAGAACCCTGCACCTAAGAATGCCCATCCTACAACGCCACATTCTAGAACACCGTATCCTTGGAAACCGTATCCTAGGAAACCATGTCTCCTAGGAAACCATTGTGCTCCGAACCCTGCCCCTAAGAATGCCCATCCTACCACGCCACATTCTAGAACACCGTATCCAAGGAAACCGTATCCATGGAAAACGTATCCTAGGAAACCATGTCTCCTAGGAAACCATTGTGCTCAGAACCCTGCCCCTAAGAATGCCCATCCTACCACGCCACATTCTAGAACACCGTATCCAAGGAAACCGTATCCTTGGAAACCGTATCCTAGGAAACCATGTCTCCTAGGAAACCATTGTGCTCAGAACCCTGCCCCTAAGAATGCCCCTCCTACCACGCCACATTCTAGAACACCGTATCCAAGGAAACCGTATCCTTGGAAACCGTATCCTGGGAAACCATGTCTCCTAGGAAACCATTGTGCTGAAAACCCTGCCCCTAAGAATGCCCATCCTACCACGCCACATTCTAGAACACCGTATCCAAGGAAACCGTATCCTAGGAAACCATGTCTCCTAGGAAACCATTGTGCTCAGAACCCTGCCCCTAAGAATGCCCATCCTACCACGCCACATTCTAGAACACCGTATCCAAGAAAACCGTATCCTTGGAAACCGTATCCTAGGAAAACATGTCTCCTAGGAAACCATTGTGCTCAGAACCCTGCCCCTAAGAATGCCCATCCTACCACGCCACATTCTAGAACACCGTATCCAAGGAAACCGTATCCATGGAAACCGTATCCTAGGAAACCATGTCTCCTAGGAAACCATTGTGCTCAGAACCCTGCCCCTAAGAATGCCCATCCTACCACGCCACATTCTAGAACACCGTATCCAAGGAAACCGTATCCTTGGAAACCGTATCCTAGGAAACCATGTCTCCTAGGAAACCATTGTGCTCAGAACCCTGCACCTAAGAATGCCCATCCTACCACGCCACATTCTAGAACACCGTAACCTTGGAAACCGTATCCTAGGAAACCATGTCTCCTAGGAAACCATTGTGCTCAGAACCCTGCCCCTAAGATTGCCCATCCTACAACGCCGCATTCTAGAACACCGTATCCAAGGAAACCGTATCCTTGGAAACCGTATCCTAGGAAACCATGTCTCCTAGGAAACCATTGTGCTCAAAACCCTGCCCCTAAGAATGCCCATCCTACCACGCCACATTCTAGAACACAGTATCGAAGGAAACCGTATCCTTGGAAACCGTATCCTAGGAAACCATGTCTCCTAGGAAACCATTGTGCTCAGAACCCTGCCCCTAAGAATGCCCATCCTACAACGCCACATTCTAGAACACAGTATCGAAGGAAACCGTATCCTTGGAAACCGTATCCTAGGAAACCATGTCTCCTAGGAAACCATTGTGCTCAGAACCCTGCCCCTAAGAATGCCCATCCTACCACGCCACATTCTAGAACACCGTATCCAAGGAAACCTTATCCATGGAAACCGTATCCTAGGAAACCATGTCTCCTAGGAAACCATTGTGCTCAGAACCCTGCCCCTACGAATGCCCATCCTACCACGCCACATTCTAGAACACCGTATCCAAGGAAACCGTATCCTAGGAAACCATGTCTCCTAGGAAACCATTGTGCTCAGAACCCTGCCCCTAAGAATGCCCATCCTACCACGCCACATTCTAGAACACCGTGTCCAAGGAAACCGTAACCTAGGAAACCATGTCTCCTAGGAAACCATTGTGCTCAGAACCCTGCCCCTAAGAATGCCCATCCTACCACGCCATATTCTAGAACACCGTATCCAAGGAAACCGTATCCTTGGAAACCGTATCCTAGGAAACCATGTCTCCTAGGAAACCATTGTGCTCAGAACCCTGCACCTAAGAATGCCCATCCTACAACGCCACATTCTAGAACACCGTATCCTTGGAAACCGTATCCTAGGAAACCATGTCTCCTAGGAAACCATTGTGCTCCGAACCCTGCCCCTAAGAATGCCCATCCTACCACGCCACATTCTAGAACACCGTATCCAAGGAAACCGTATCCATGGAAAACGTATCCTAGGAAACCATGTCTCCTAGGAAACCATTGTGCTCAGAACCCTGCCCCTAAGAATGCCCATCCTACCACGCCACATTCTAGAACACCGTATCCAAGGAAACCGTATCCTTGGAAACCGTATCCTAGGAAACCATGTCTCCTAGGAAACCATTGTGCTCAGAACCCTGCCCCTAAGAATGCCCCTCCTACCACGCCACATTCTAGAACACCGTATCCAAGGAAACCGTATCCTTGGAAACCGTATCCTGGGAAACCATGTCTCCTAGGAAACCATTGTGCTGAAAACCCTGCCCCTAAGAATGCCCATCCTACCACGCCACATTCTAGAACACCGTATCCAAGGAAACCGTATCCTAGGAAACCATGTCTCCTAGGAAACCATTGTGCTCAGAACCCTGCCCCTAAGAATGCCCATCCTACCACGCCACATTCTAGAACACCGTATCCAAGAAAACCGTATCCTTGGAAACCGTATCCTAGGAAAACATGTCTCCTAGGAAACCATTGTGCTCAGAACCCTGCCCCTAAGAATGCCCATCCTACCACGCCACATTCTAGAACACCGTATCCAAGGAAACCGTATCCATGGAAACCGTATCCTAGGAAACCATGTCTCCTAGGAAACCATTGTGCTCAGAACCCTGCCCCTAAGAATGCCCATCCTACCACGCCACATTCTAGAACACCGTATCCAAGGAAACCGTATCCTTGGAAACCGTATCCTAGGAAACCATGTCTCCTAGGAAACCATTGTGCTCAGAACCCTGCACCTAAGAATGCCCATCCTACCACGCCACATTCTAGAACACCGTAACCTTGGAAACCGTATCCTAGGAAACCATGTCTCCTAGGAAACCATTGTGCTCAGAACCCTGCCCCTAAGATTGCCCATCCTACAACGCCGCATTCTAGAACACCGTATCCAAGGAAACCGTATCCTTGGAAACCGTATCCTAGGAAACCATGTCTCCTAGGAAACCATTGTGCTCAAAACCCTGCCCCTAAGAATGCCCATCCTACCACGCCACATTCTAGAACACAGTATCGAAGGAAACCGTATCCTTGGAAACCGTATCCTAGGAAACCATGTCTCCTAGGAAACCATTGTGCTCAGAACCCTGCCCCTAAGAATGCCCATCCTACAACGCCACATTCTAGAACACAGTATCGAAGGAAACCGTATCCTTGGAAACCGTATCCTAGGAAACCATGTCTCCTAGGAAACCATTGTGCTCAGAACCCTGCCCCTAAGAATGCCCATCCTACCACGCCACATTCTAGAACACCGTATCCAAGGAAACCTTATCCATGGAAACCGTATCCTAGGAAACCATGTCTCCTAGGAAACCATTGTGCTCAGAACCCTGCCCCTACGAATGCCCATCCTACCACGCCACATTCTAGAACACCGTATCCAAGGAAACCGTATCCTAGGAAACCATGTCTCCTAGGAAACCATTGTGCTCAGAACCCTGCCCCTAAGAATGCCCATCCTACCACGCCACATTCTAGAACACCGTGTCCAAGGAAACCGTAACCTAGGAAACCATGTCTCCTAGGAAACCATTGTGCTCAGAACCCTGCCCCTAAGAATGCCCATCCTACCACGCCATATTCTAGAACACCGTATCCAAGGAAACCGTATCCTTGGAAACCGTATCCTAGGAAACCATGTCTCCTAGGAAACCATTGTGCTCAGAACCCTGCACCTAAGAATGCCCATCCTACAACGCCACATTCTAGAACACCGTATCCTTGGAAACCGTATCCTAGGAAACCATGTCTCCTAGGAAACCATTGTGCTCCGAACCCTGCCCCTAAGAATGCCCATCCTACCACGCCACATTCTAGAACACCGTATCCAAGGAAACCGTATCCATGGAAAACGTATCCTAGGAAACCATGTCTCCTAGGAAACCATTGTGCTCAGAACCCTGCCCCTAAGAATGCCCATCCTACCACGCCACATTCTAGAACACCGTATCCAAGGAAACCGTATCCTTGGAAACCGTATCCTAGGAAACCATGTCTCCTAGGAAACCATTGTGCTCAGAACCCTGCCCCTAAGAATGCCCCTCCTACCACGCCACATTCTAGAACACCGTATCCAAGGAAACCGTATCCTTGGAAACCGTATCCTAGGAAACCATGTCTCCTAGGAAACCATTGTGCTCAGAACCCTGCCCCTAAGAATGCCCATCCTACCACGCCACATTCTAGAACACCGTATCCAAGGAAACCGTATCCTAGGAAACCATGTCTCCTAGGAAACCATTGTGCTCAGAACCCTGCCCCTAAGAATGCCCATCCTACCACGCCACATTCTAGAACACCGTGTCCAAGGAAACCGTATCCTAGGAAACCATGTCTCCTAGGAAACCATTGTGCTCAGAACCCTGCCCCTAAGAATGCCCATCCTACCACGCCACATTCTAGAACACCGTATCCATGGAAACCGTATCCTTGGAAACCGTATCCTAGGAAACCATGTCTCCTAGGAAACCATTGTGCTCAGAACCCTGCCCCTAAGAATGCCCATCCTACCACGCCACATTCTAGAACACCGTATCCTTGGAAACCGTATCCTAGGAAACCATGTCTCCTAGGAAACCATTGTGCTCAGAACCCTTCCCCTAAGAATGCCCATCCTACCACGCCACATTCTAGAACACCGTATCCAAGGAAACCGTATCCATGGAAACCGTATCCTAGGAAACCATGTCTCCTAGGAAACCATTGTGCTCAGAACCCTGCCCCTAAGAATGCCCATCCTACCACGCCACATTCTAGAACACCGTATCCAAGGAAACCGTATCCTAGGAAACCATGTCTCCTAGGAAACCATTGTGCTCAGAACCCTGTTCCTAAGAATGCCCATCCTACAACGCCGCATTCTAGAACACCGTATCCAAGGAAACCGTATCCTTGGAAACCGTATCCTAGGAAACCATTTCTCCTAGGAAACCATTGTGCTCAAAACCCTGCCCCTAAGAATGCCCATCCTACCACGCCACATTCTAGAACACCGTATCCAAAAAACCGTATCCTTGGAAACCGTATCCTAGGAAACCATGTCTCCTAGGAAACCATTGTGCTCAGAACCCTGCCCCTAAGAATGCCCATCCTACCACGCCACATTCTAGAACACCGTATCCAAGGAAACCGTATCCTTGGAAACCGTATCCTAGGAAACCATGTCTCCTAGGAAACCATTTTGCTCAGAACCCTGCACCTAAGAATGCCCATCCTACAACGCCACATTCTAGAACACCGTATCCAAGGAAACCGTATCCTAGGAAACCATGTCTCCTAGGAAACCATTGTGCTCAGAACCCTGCCCCTAAGAATGCCCATCCTACCACGCCACATTCTAGAACACCGTATCCAAGGAAACCGTATCCTTGGAAACCATATCCTAGGAAACCATGTCTCCTAGGAAACCATTTTGCTCAGAACCCTGCCCCTAAGAATGCCCATCCTACAACGCCACATTCTAGAACACCGTATCTTAGGAAACCGTATCCTAGGAAACCATGTCTCCTAGGAAACCATTGTGCTCCGAACCCTGCCCCTAAGCATGCCCATCCTACCACGCCACATTCTAGAACACCGTATCCAAGAAAACCGTATCCTTGGAAACCGTATCCTAGGAAAACATGTCTCCTAGGAAACCATTGTGCTCAGAACCCTGCCCCTAAGAATGCCCATCCTACCACGCCACATTCTAGAACACCGTATCCAAGGAAACCGTATCCATGGAAACCGTATCCTAGGAAACCATGTCTCCTAGGAAACCATTGTGCTCAGAACCCTGCCCCTAAGAATGCCCATCCTACCACGCCACATTCTAGAACACCGTATCCAAGGAAACCGTATCCTTGGAAACCGTATCCTAGGAAACCATGTCTCCTAGGAAACCATTGTGCTCAGAACCCTGCACCTAAGAATGCCCATCCTACAACGCCACATTCTAGAACACCGTAACCTTGGAAACCGTATCCTAGGAAACCATGTCTCCTAGGAAACCATTGTGCTCAGAACCCTGCCCCTAAGAATGCCCATCCTACCACCCCACATTCTAGAACACCGTATCCAAGGAAACCGTATCCATGGAAACCGTATCCTAGGAAACCATGTCTCCTAGGAAACCATTGTGCTCAGAACCCTGCCCCTAAGAATGCCCATCCTACCACGCCACATTCTAGAACACCGTATCCAAGGAAACCGTATCCTAGGAAACCATGTCTCCTAGGAAACCATTGTGCTCAGAACCCTGCCCCTAAGAATGCCCATCCTACCACGCCACATTCTAGAACACCGTGTCCAAGGAAACCGTATCCTAGGAAACCATGTCTCCTAGGAAACCATTGTGCTCAGAACCCTGCCCCTAAGAATGCCCATCCTACCACGCCACATTCTAGAACACCGTATCCATGGAAACCGTATCCTTGGAAACCGTATCCTAGGAAACCATGTCTCCTAGGAAACCATTGTGCTCAGAACCCTGCCCCTAAGAATGCCCATCCTACCACGCCACATTCTAGAACACCGTATCCTTGGAAACCGTATCCTAGGAAACCATGTCTCCTAGGAAACCATTGTGCTCAGAACCCTTCCCCTAAGAATGCCCATCCTACCACGCCACATTCTAGAACACCGTATCCAAGGAAACCGTATCCATGGAAACCGTATCCTAGGAAACCATGTCTCCTAGGAAACCATTGTGCTCAGAACCCTGCCCCTAAGAATGCCCATCCTACCACGCCACATTCTAGAACACCGTATCCAAGGAAACCGTATCCTAGGAAACCATGTCTCCTAGGAAACCATTGTGCTCAGAACCCTGTTCCTAAGAATGCCCATCCTACAACGCCGCATTCTAGAACACCGTATCCAAGGAAACCGTATGCTTGGAAACCGTATCCTAGGAAACCATTTCTCCTAGGAAACCATTGTGCTCAAAACCCTGCCCCTAAGAATGCCCATCCTACCACGCCACATTCTAGAACACCGTATCCAAAAAACCGTATCCTTGGAAACCGTATCCTAGGAAACCATGTCTCCTAGGAAACCATTGTGCTCAGAACCCTGCCCCTAAGAATGCCCATCCTACCACGCCACATTCTAGAACACCGTATCCAAGGAAACCGTATCCTTGGAAACCGTATCCTAGGAAACCATGTCTCCTAGGAAAACATTTTGCTCAGAACCCTGCACCTAAGAATGCCCATCCTACAACGCCACATTCTAGAACACCGTATCCAAGGAAACCGTATCCTAGGAAACCATGTCTCCTAGGAAACCATTGTGCTCAGAACCCTGCCCCTAAGAATGCCCATCCTACCACGCCACATTCTAGAACACCGTATCCAAGGAAACCGTATCCTTGGAAACCATATCCTAGGAAACCATGTCTCCTAGGAAACCATTTTGCTCAGAACCCTGCACCTAAGAATGCCCATCCTACAACGCCACATTCTAGAACACCGTATCTTAGGAAACCGTATCCTAGGAAACCATGTCTCCTAGGAAACCATTGTGCTCCGAACCCTGCCCCTAAGCATGCCCATCCTACCACGCCACATTCTAGAACACCGTATCCAAGGAAACCGTATCCATGGAAACCGTATCCTAGGAAAACATGTCTCCTAGGAAACCATTGTGCTCAGAACCCTGCCCCTAAGAATGCCCATCCTACCACGCCACATTCTAGAACACCGTATCCAAGGAAACCGTATCCATGGAAACCGTATCCTAGGAAACCATGTCTCCTAGGAAACCATTGTGCTCAGAACCCTGCCCCTAAGAATGCCCATCCTACCACGCCACATTCTAGAACACCGTATCCAAGGAAACCGTATCCTTGGAAACCGTATCCTAGGAAACCATGTCTCCTAGGAAACCATTGTGCTCAGAACCCTGCCCCTAAGAATGCCCATCCTACCACGCCACATTCTAGAACACCGTGTCCAAGGAAACCGTATCCTAGGAAACCATGTCTCCTAGGAAACCATTGTGCTCAGAACCCTGCCCCTAAGAATGCCCATCCTACCACGCCACATTCTAGAACACCGTATCCAAGGAAACCGTATCCTTGGAAACCGTATCCTAGGAAACCATGTCTCCTAGGAAACCATTGTGCTCAGAACCCTGCACCTAAGAATGCCCATCCTACAACGCCACATTCTAGAACACCGTATCCTTGGAAACCGTATCCTAGGAAACCATGTCTCCTAGGAAACCATTGTGCTCCGAACCCTGCCCCTAAGAATGCCCATCCTACCACGCCACATTCTAGAACACCGTATCCAAGGAAACCGTATCCATGGAAACCGTATCCTAGGAAACCATGTCTCCTAGGAAACCATTGTGCTCAGAACCCTGCCCCTAAGAATGCCCATCCTACCACGCCACATTCTAGAACACCGTATCCAAGGAAACCGTATCCTTGGAAACCGTATCCTAGGAAACCATGTCTCCTAGGAAACCATTGTGCTCAGAACCCTGCCCCTAAGAATGCCCATCCTACCACGCCACATTCTAGAACACCGTATCCAAGGAAACCGTATCCTTGGAAACCGTATCCTAGGAAACCATGTCTCCTAGGAAACCATTGTGCTCAGAACCCTGCCCCTAAGAATGCCCATCCTACCACGCCACATTCTAGAACACCGTATCCAAGGAAACCGTATCCTTGGAAACCGTATCCTAGGAAACCATGTCTCCTAGGAAACCATTGTGCTCAGAACCCTGCACCTAAGAATGCCCATCCTACAACGCCACATTCTAGAACACCGTATCCAAGGAAACCGTATCCTTGGAAACCGTATCCTAGGAAACCATGTCTCCTAGGAAACCATTGTGCTCAAAACCCTGCCCCTAAGAATGCCCATCCTACCACGCCACATTCTAGAACACCGTATCCAAGGAAACCGTATCCTTGGAAACCGTATCCTAGGAAACCATGTCTCCTAGGAAACCATTGTGCTCAAAACCCTGCCCGTAAGAATGCCCATCCTACCACGCCACATTCTAGAACACCGTATCCAAGGAAACCGTATCCTTGGAAACCGTATCCTAGGAAACCATGTCTCCTAGGAAACCATTGTGCTCAGAACCCTGCCCCTAAGAATGCCCATCCTACCACGCCACATTCTAGAACACCGTATCCAAGGAAACCGTATCCTTGGAAACCGTATCCTAGGAAACCATGTCTCCTAGGAAACCATTGTGCTCAGAACCCTGCCCCTAAGAATGCCCATCCTACCACGCCACATTCTAGAACACCGTATCCAAGGAAACCGTATCCATGGAAACCGTATCCTAGGAAACCATGTCTCCTAGGAAACCATTGTGCTCAGAACCCTGCCCCTAAGAATGCCCATCCTACCACGCCACATTCTAGAACACCGTATCCAAGGAAACCGTATCCTAGGAAACCATGTCTCCTAGGAAACCATTGTGCTCAGAACCCTGCCCCTAAGAATGCCCATCCTACCACGCCACATTCTAGAACACCGTGTCCAAGGAAACCGTATCCTAGGAAACCATGTCTCCTAGGAAACCATTGTGCTCAGAACCCTGCCCCTAAGAATGCCCATCCTACCACGCCACATTCTAGAACACCGTATCCATGGAAACCGTATCCTTGGAAACCGTATCCTAGGAAACCATGTCTCCTAGGAAACCATTGTGCTCAGAACCCTGCCCCTAAGAATGCCCATCCTACCACGCCACATTCTAGAACACCGTATCCTTGGAAACCGTATCCTAGGAAACCATGTCTCCTAGGAAACCATTGTGCTCAGAACCCTTCCCCTAAGAATGCCCATCCTACCACGCCACATTCTAGAACACCGTATCCAAGGAAACCGTATCCATGGAAACCGTATCCTAGGAAACCATGTCTCCTAGGAAACCATTGTGCTCAGAACCCTGCCCCTAAGAATGCCCATCCTACCACGCCACATTCTAGAACACCGTATCCAAGGAAACCGTATCCTTGGAAACCGCATCCTAGGAAACCATGTCTCCTAGGAAACCATTGTGCTCAGAACCCTGCCCCTAAGAATGCCCATCCTACCACGCCACATTCTAGAACACCGTATCCAAGAAAACCGTACCCTTGGAAACCGTATCCTAGGAAACCATGTGTCCTAGGAAACCATTGTGCTCAGAACCCTGCACCTAAGAATGCCCATCCTACCACGCCACATTCTAGAACACCGTATCCAAGGAAACCGTATCCTTGGAAACCGTATCCTAGGAAACCATGTCTCCTTGGAAACCATTGTGCTCAGAACCCTGCCCCTAAGAATGCACATCCTACCACGCCACAATCTAGAACACCGTATCCAAGGAAACCGTACCCTCGGAAACCGTATCCTAGACAACCATGTCTGCTAGGAAACCACTGTGCTCAGAACCCTTCCTAACAATACACATCCTACCACGCCACAATTTGGAACACTGTATCCAAGGAAAACGTATGCTTGGAAACTGTATCCTAGGAAACCATGTCTCCTTGGAAACCATTGTGCTCAGAACACTGTCCCTAAGAATGAACATCCTACTACGCCACATTCTAGAACTCCATATCCAAGGAAACAGTATCCTTGGAAACCGTATCCTAGGAAACAATGTCTCCTAGGAAACCATTGTGCTCAGAACCCTGTCCCTAAGAATGCACATCCTACCATGCCACATTCTAGAACTCTGTATCCAAGGAAACCGTATCCTTGGAAACCGTATACTAGGAAACCATGTCTCCTAGGAAACCATTGTGCTCAGAACCCTGCCCCTAAGAATGAACATCCTACCACGCCACATTCTAGAACTCCGTATCCAAGGAAACACTATCCTTGGAAACCGTATCCTAGGAACCATGTTTCCTTGGAAACCATTGTGCTCAGGACCCTGACCCTAAGAATGAACATCCTACCAGGCCACATTCTAGAACACCGTATCCAAGGAAACCGTATCCTCGGAAACCGTATCCTAGGAAACCATGTCTCCCAGGAAACCATTGTGCTCAGAACCCTGCCCCTAAGAATGAACATCCTACCACGCCACAATCTAGAACACCGTATCCAAGGAAACCGTATCCTCGGAAACCGTATCCTAGGAAACCATGTCTCCTAGGAAACCATTGTGCTCAGAACCCTGCACCTAAGAATGCCCATCCTACAACGCCACATTCTAGAACACCGTATCCAAGGAAACCGTATCCTTGGAAACCGTATCCTAGGAAACCATGTCTCCTAGGAAACCATTGTGCTCAAAACCCTGCCCCTAAGAATGCCCATCCTACCACGCCACATTCTAGAACACCGTATCCAAGGAAACCGTATCCTTGGAAACCGTATCCTAGGAAACCATGTCTCCTAGGAAACCATTGTGCTCAAAACCCTGCCCGTAAGAATGCCCATCCTACCACGCCACATTCTAGAACACCGTATCCAAGGAAACCGTATCCTTGGAAACCGTATCCTAGGAAACCATGTCTCCTAGGAAACCATTGTGCTCAGAACCCTGCCCCTAAGAATGCCCATCCTACCACGCCACATTCTAGAACACCGTATCCAAGGAAACCGTATCCTTGGAAACCGTATCCTAGGAAACCATGTCTCCTAGGAAACCATTGTGCTCAGAACCCTGCCCCTAAGAATGCCCATCCTACCACGCCACATTCTAGAACACCGTATCCAAGGAAACCGTATCCTTGGAAACCGCATCCTAGGAAACCATGTCTCCTAGGAAACCATTGTGCTCAGAACCCTGCCCCTAAGAATGCCCATCCTACCACGCCACATTCTAGAACACCGTATCCAAGAAAACCGTACCCTTGGAAACCGTATCCTAGGAAACCATGTGTCCTAGGAAACCATTGTGCTCAGAACCCTGCACCTAAGAATGCCCATCCTACCACGCCACATTCTAGAACACCGTATCCAAGGAAACCGTATCCTTGGAAACCGTATCCTAGGAAACCATGTCTCCTAGGAAACCATTGTGCTCAGAACCCTGCCCCTAAGAATGCCCATCCTACCACGCCACATTCTAGAACACCGTATCCAAAGAAACTGTATCCTAGGAAACCGTATCCTAGGAAACCATGTCTCCTTGGAAAAAATTAAGCTCAGAACCCGGTCCCTAAGAAGGAACATCCTACCAGGCCACATTCTAGAACCCCGTATCCAAAGAAACAGTACCCTCGGAAACCGTATCCTAGGAAACCATGTCTCCTAGGAAACCATTGTGCTCAGAACCCTGCCCCTAAGAATGCACATCCTACCACGCCACAATCTAGAACACCGTATCCAAGGAAACCGTACGCTCGGAAACCGTATCCTAGGAAACCATGTCTGCTAGGAAACCATTGTGCTCAGAACCCTGCCCCTAAGAATGCACATCCTACCACCTCACAATCTACAACACCGTATCCAAGGAAACCGTATCCTTGGAAACCGTATCCTAGGAATCCATGTCTCCTAGGAAATCATTGTGCTCAGAACCCTGCCCCTAAGAATGCCCATCCTACCACGCCACATTCTAGAACACCGTATCCAAAGAAACTGTATCCTAGGAAACCGTATCCTAGGAAACCATGTCTCCTTGGAAAAAATTCAGCTCAGAACCCTGTCCCTAAGAATGAACATCCTACCATGCCACATTCTAGAACTCCGTATCCAAGGAAACAGTATCCTTGGAAACCGTATCCTAGGAAACCATGTCTCCTAGGAAACCATGGTGCTCAGAACCCTGCCCCTAAGAATGCCCATCCTACCACGCCACATTCTAGAACTCCGTATCCAAGGAAACAGTATCCTTGAAAACAGTATCCTAGGAAACCATGTCTCCTTGGAAACCATTGTACTCAGAACCCTGCCCCTAAGAATGCACATCCTACCACAACACAATCTAGAACACCGTTTCCAAGGAAACCGTATCCTCGGAAACCGTATCCTAGGAAACCATGTCTCCTAGGAAACCATTGTGCTCAGAACCCTGCCCCTAAGAATGAACATCCTACCAGGCCACATTCTAGAACTCCGTATCCAAGGAAACAGTATCCTTGGAAACCGTGTCCTAGGAAACCATGTCTCCTAGGAAATCATTGTGCTCAGAACCCTGCCCCTAAGAATGCACATCCTACCACGCCACAATCTAGAACACCGTATCCAAGGAAACCGTACCCTCGGAAACCGTATCCTAGGAAACCATGTCTGCTAGGAAACCATTGTGCTCAGAACCCTGCCCCTAAGAATGCACATCCTACCATGCCACAATCTAGAACACTGTATCCAAGGAAACCGTATCCTTGGAAGCCGTATCCTAGGAAACCATGTCTCCTAGGAAACCATTGTGCTCAGAACCCTGCCCCTAAGAATGCACATCCTACCACCTCACAATCTACAACAACGTATCCAAGGAAACCGTATCCTTGGAAACCTTATCCTAGGAAACCATGTCTCCTAGGAAATCATTGTGCTCAGAACCCTGCCCCTAAGAATGCCCATCCTACCACGCCACATTCTAGAACACCGTATCCAAGGAAACCGTATCCTTAGAAAACGTATCCTAGGAAACCGTGTCTCCTTGGAAACCATTGTGCTCAGAACCCTGTCCCTAAGAATGAACATCCTACCACGCCACATTCTAGAACTCCGTATCCAAGGAAACAGTATCCTTGGAAACCGTATCCTAGGAAACCATGTCTCCTAGGAAACCATGTCTCCTAGGAAACCATTGTGCTCAGAACCCTGCCCCTAAGAATGCACATCCTACCACGCCACAATCTAGAACACCGTATCCAAGGAAACCGTACCCTCAGAAACCGTATCCTAGGAAACCATGTCTGCTAGGAAACCATTGTGCTCAGAACCCTGCCCCTAAGAATGCACATCCTACCACGCCACAATCTAGAACACTGTATCCAAGGAAACCGTACGCTCGGAAACCGTATCCTAGGAAACCATGTCTGCTAGGAAACCATTGTGCTCAGAACCCTGCCCCTAAGAATGCACATCCTACCACCTCACAATCTACAACACCGTATCCAAGGAAACCGTATCCTTGGAAACCGTATCCTAGGAATCCATGTCTCCTAGGAAATCATTGTGCTCAGAACCCTGCCCCTAAGAATGCCCATCCTACCACGCCACATTCTAGAACACCGTATCCAAAGAAACTGTATCCTAGGAAACCGTATCCTAGGAAACCATGTCTCCTTGGAAAAAATTCAGCTCAGAACCCTGCCCCTAAGAATGAACATCCTACCAGGCCACATTCTAGAACTCCGTATCCAAGGAAACAGTATCCTTGGAAACCGTGTCCTAGGAAACCATGTCTCCTAGGAAATCATTGTGCTCAGAACCCTGCCCCTAAGAATGCACATCCTACCACGCCACAATCTAGAACACCGTATCCAAGGAAACCGTACCCTCGGAAACCGTATCCTAGGAAACCATGTCTGCTAGGAAACCATTGTGGTCAGAACCCTGCCCCTAAGAATGCACATCCTACCATGCCACAATCTAGAACACTGTATCCAAGGAAACCGTATCCTTGGAAGCCGTATCCTAGGAAACCATGTCTCCTAGGAAACCATTGTGCTCAGAACCCTGCCCCTAAGAATGCACATCCTACCACCTCACAATCTACAACACCGTATCCAAGGAAACCGTATCCTTGGAAACCGTATCCTAGGAAACCATGTCTCCTAGGAAATCATTGTGCTCAGAACCCTGCCCCTAAGAATGCCCATCCTACCACGCCACATTCTAGAACACCGTATCCAAGGAAACCGTATCCTTAGAAAACGTATCCTAGGAAACCGTGTCTCTTTGGAAACCATTGTGCTCAGAACCCTGTCCCTAAGAATGAACATCCTACCACGCCACATTCTAGAACTCCGTATCCAAGGAAACAGTATCCTTGGAAACCGTATCCTAGGAAACCATGTCTCCTAGGAAACCATGGTGCTCAGAACCCTGCCCCTAAGAATGCCCATCCTACCACGCCACATTCTAGAACACCGTATCCAAGGAAACCGTATCCTTGGAAACCGTATCCTAGGACACCATGTCTCCTAGGAAACCATTGTGCTCAGAACCCTGCCCCTAAGAATGCCCATCCTACCACGCCACATTCTAGAACACCGTATCCAAGGAAACCGTATCCTTGGAAACCGTATCCTAGGAAACCATGTCTCCTAGGAAACCCTTGTGCTCAGAACCCTGCCCCTAAGAATGCCCATCCTACCACGCCACATTCTAGAACACCGTATCCCGGGAAACCGTATCCTTGGAAACCGTATCCTAGGAAACAATGTCTCCTTGGAAACCATTGTGCTCAGAACCCTGCCCCTAAGAATGCCCATCCTACCACGCCACATTCTAGAACACCGTATCCAAGGAAACCGTATCCTTGGAAACCGTATCCTAGGAAACCATGTGTCCTAGGAAACCATGGTGCTCAGAACCCTGCCCCTAAGAATGCCCATCCTACCACGCCACAATCTAGAACACCGTATCCAAGGAAACCGTATCCTTGGAAACCGTATCCTAGGAAACCAGGTCCCCTAGGAAACCATTGTGCTCAGAACCCTGCACCTAAGAATGCCCATCCTACAACGCCACATTCTAGAACACCGTATCCAAGGAAACCGTATCCTAGGAAACCATGTCTCCTAGGAAACCATTGTGCTCAGAACCCTGCACCTAAGAATGCCCATCCTACCACGCCACATTCTAGAACACCGTATCCAAGGAAACCGTATCCTTGGAAACCGTATCCTAGGAAACCATGTCTCCTAGGAAACCCTTGTGCTCAGAACCCTGCCCCTAAGAATGCCCATCCTACCACGCCACATTCTAGAACACCGTATCCAAGGAAACCGTATCCTTGGAAACCGTATCCTAGGAAACAATGTCTCCTTGGAAACCATTGTGCTCAGAACCCTGCCCCTAAGAATGCCCATCCTACCACGCCACATTCTAGAACACCGTATCCAAGGAAACCGTATCCTTGGAAACCGTATCCTAGGAAACCATGTGTCCTAGGAAACCATGGTGCTCAGAACCCTGCCCCTAAGAATGCCCATCCTACCACGCCACATTCTAGAACACCGTATCCAAGGAAACCGTATCCTTGGAAACCATATCCAAGGAAACCATATCCTAGGAAACCATGTATCCTAGGAAACCATGTATCATAGGAAGGAAGTATTCCCATCAATGGAAGCCCTAAGAAATTATATCCTAGAACACCACATTCTATAAACCCATATCCAAGGAAACCATACCCTTGGAAACCATATGTAGGAAACCATACCTTAGCAAACCATGTATCCTACGAAACAATTGTCCTCAGAACCCTGTCCATAAGAATCTATATCCTAGCACACCACATTCTAGAACACCTTATGCAAGGATACCGTATCCTTGGAAACCGTATCCTAGGAAACCATGTATCCTAGGAAACAACTGTGCCCAGAACTCTGCGCCTAAGAATCTATATCTGAGGAACCTAGATGACGGCGTATGTACACACACTGCGCCTCCTCGCACCACCAGAACTGACAGAAAATAGAACGGCAAGGGGGTCCGACACCAAGGAAATAAAAAATAAACATTCTTCCAGACCGGTAGGAGGGGCGGAGACCGCACCAGGGTGCAGAGGACTTGCGTGGCTGTGGCGGGACCTAGACTGGCTGAGTGTGGGATGAACGGCACAGGCAGTCTGACCACTAGCAGACCCTGCGGCGCCACATTGTCGCACAGATAGACCGAGAGAGCCGGCCTCAGAGTGGTGGAGAGCGGGGCAGGCTGAGCAGTGGGTAGCACCCCGCGGCCCCACATTCGTGCATAGATAAACCGGGTGAAAGGCGGGGACCAAAGCAGACCGCGCAACACAGGGCTCCACCTCGGGGAAATAAAGCCTCAAACCTCTGATTGAAAATGCCCGTGGGGGTTGGGGCAGCAGCAGGAGAGACTCCCAGCCTCACGGGAGAGGTCATTGGAGAGACCCACAGGGGCCTAGAGTGAGCACGGGCCCACCCACTCGGGAACCAGCACCAGAGGTGCCCAGATTGATTGTGGGTATCGGAGTGAACGATTGAAGTCCGGAGGAGAGTGAGGCGGCCGCCATTGCTCCCTCTCGGCCCCTCCACCACGTACAGCGTCAAAACCCAGCGACCAGCATTACCCTGCCCTGGTGAACACCTAAGGCTCCGCCCCTTAAAGTAACACACTCGCCAAGAAAAACAAAAAATGGCCCAATTGACAGAACACTTCAAAGCTCCAGAAAAAATACAACTAAGCGAGGAAGAGATAGCCAACCTATCAGATGCACAGTTCAAAACACTGGCTATCAAGATGCTGACAGAATTGGGAGAATCTATTCAAAAACCAGATGAAAAAATGAAGCCTATGCTAAGAGAAACAAAGGAAAATGTACAGGGAACCAATAGTGATGCGAAGGAAACTGGGACTCAAATCAACGGTGTGGACCAGAAGGAAGAAAGAAACATCCAACCAGAAAAGAATGAAGAAACAAGAACTCAGAAAAATGAGGAGAGGCTTAGGAACCTCCAGGACATCTCAAAAAGTTCCAACATCCGATTTATAGGGGTGCCAGAAGCAGAAGAGGAAGAACAAAAAATTGAAAACTTATTTGAACAAATAACGAAGGAGAACTTCCCTCATCTGGAAAGGAAATAGACTTCCAGGAAGTCCAGGAAGCTCAGACAGTCCCAAAGAGCTGGACCCAAGGAGGAACACACCAAGGCACATTATCATTACATTACCCAAGATTAAACACAAGGACCTACATACAACATTACTGTATCCAGCAAAGCTATCATTTAGAATGGGAGGGAAGATAAAGTGCTTCTCAGATACGGTCAAGTTAAAAAAGTCCATCATCACCAAGCCCTTATTATATGAAATGTTAAAGGGAGTTACCTAAGAAAAAGAAGATCAAAAATAGGAACTGTAAAAATGACAGCAAACTCAGAGTTATTAACAACCACACTTAAAACAAAATCAAGAGCAAACTAGGCAAACAACTCGAATAGGAACAGAACCACAGAAATGGAGATCACATGAAGGGTTGTCAATAGGGGAGTAGGAGGGGGAGAGAGGGGGAAAGGTACAGAGAATAAGTAGCCTAGATGATAGGTGGAAAATAGACAGGGGGAGGGTAAAAATATGGTAGGAAATGTAGAAGTCAAAGGACTTATAAGTATGACCCATGGACAAGAACTAAAGGGGGGAATGTGGTAGGAAGGACTTGGCAGGATGGAATGGAATAAGGGAGGGGAATGGGACTACTGTATTAGCATAATCAATAAATATATATTAAAAAAAATCTACATCTTAGCACACCTCTTCTAGAAAACCGTATACAAGGAAACCATATCCTTGGAAACCGTATCCTAGGAAACCATGTCTCCTAGGAAACCATTCTGCACAACACCCTGCCCGTAAGAATCCACATCCTACCACGCCACATTCTAGAACACCGTATCCAAGGAAACCGTATCCTTGGAAACCGTATCCTAGGAAACCATGTCTCCTAGGAAACCATTGTGCTCAGAACCCTGCCCCTAAGAATGCCCATCCTACCACGCTACATTCTAGAACACCGTATCCTTGGAAACCGTATCCTAGGAAACGATGTCTCCTAGGAAACCATTGTGCTCAGAACCCTGCCCCTAAGAATGCCCATCCTACCACTCCACATTCTAGAACACCGTATCCAAGGAAACCGTATCCTTGGAAACCGTATCCTAGGAAACCATGTCTCCTAGGAAACCATTGTGCTCAGAACCCTGCCCCTAAGAATGCCCATCCTACCACGCCACATTCTAGAACACCGTATCCAAGGAAACCGTACCCTTGGAAACCGTATCCTAGGAAACCATGTGTCCTAGGAAACCATTGTGCTCAGAACCCTGCACCTAAGAATGCCCATCCTACCACGCCACATTCTAGAACACCGTATCCAAGGAAACCGTATCCTTGGAAACCATTCTTCTCAGACCCTGTCCCTAAGAATGCCCATCCTACCACACCACATTCTAGAACACCGTATCCAAGGAAACCGTATCCTAGGAAACCGTATCCTAGGAAACCATGTCTCCTAGGAAACCATGGTGCTCAGTACCCTGCCCCTAAGAATGCCCATCCTACCACGCCACATTCTAGAACACCGTATCCAAGGAAACCGTATCCATGGAAACCGTATCCTAGGAAACCATGTCTCCTAGGAAACCATTGTGCTCAGAACCCTGCCCCTAAGAATGCCCATCCCACCACGCCACATTCTAGAACACCGTATGCAAGGAAACCGTATCCTTAGAAAACGTATCCTAGGAAACCATGTCTCCTTGGAAACCATTGTGCTCAGAACCCTGCCCCTAAGAATGAACGTCCTACCACGCCACATTCTAGAACTCCGTATCCAAGGAAACATTATTGTTGGAAACCGTATAGTAGGAACCATGTCTCCTTGGAAACCATTGTGCTCAGGACCCTGACCCTAAGAATGAACATCCTACCAGGCCACATTCTAGAACACCGTATCCAAGGAAACCGTATCCTTGGAAACCGTATCCTAGGAAACCATGTCTCCTAGGAAACCATGGTGCTCAGAACCCTGCCCCTAAGAATGACCATCCTACCACGCCACATTCTAGAACACCGTATCCAAGGAAACCGTATCCTTGGAAACCGTATCCTAGGAAACCATGTCTCCTAGGAAACCATTGTGCTCAGAACCCTGCCCCTAAGAATGCCCATCCCACCACGCCACTATCTAGAACACCGTATCCAAGGAAACCGTATCCTTAGAAAACGTATCCTAGGAAACCATGTCTCCTTGGAAACCATTGTGCTCAGAACACTGTCCCTAAGAATGCACATCCTACCATGCCACATTCTAGAACTCTGTATCCAAGGAAACCGTATCCTTGGAAACCGTATCCTAGGAAACCATGTCTCCTAGAAAACCATTGTGCTCAGAACCCTGCCCCTAAGAATGCACATCCTACCACGCCACAATCTAGAACACCGTATCCAAGGAAACCGTACCCTCGGAAACAGTATCCTAGGAAACCATGTCTGCTAGGAAACCATTGTGCTCAGAACCCTGCCCCTAAGAATGCACATCCTACCACTCCACAATCTAGAACACTGTATCCAAGGAAACCGTATCCTCGGAAACCGTATCCTAGGAAACCATGTCTCCTAGGAAACCATTGTGCTCAGAACCCTGCCCCTAAGAATGAACATCCTACCAGGCCACATTCTAGAACTCCGTATCCAAGGAAACAGTATCCTTGGAAACCGTGTCCTAGGAAACCATGTCTCCTAGGAAATCATTGTGCTCAGAACCCTGCCCCTAAGAATGCACATCCTACCACGCCACAATCTAGAACACTGTATCCAAGGAAACCGTACCCTCGGAAACCGTATCCTAGGAAACCATGTCTGCTAGGAAACCATTGTGGTCAGAACCCTGCCCCTAAGAATGCACATCCTACCACTCCACAATCTAGAACACTGTATCCAAGGAAACCGTATCCTCGGAAACCGTATCCTAGGAAACCATGTCTCCTAGGAAACCATTGTACTCAGAACCCTGCCCCTAAGAATGCCCATCCTACCACGCCACATTCTAGAACACCGTATCCAAGGAAACCGTATCCTTGGAAACCGTATCCTAGGAAACCATGTCTCCTAGGAAACCATGGTGCTCAGAACCCTGCCCCTAAGAATGCCCATCCTAACACGCCACATTCTAGAACACCGTATCCAAGGAAACCGTATCCTTGGAAACCGTATCCTAGGAAACCATGTCTCCTAGGAAACCATTGTGCTCAGAACCCTGCTCCTAACAATGCCCATCCCACCACGCCACATTCTAGAACACCATATCAAGGAAACCGTATCCTTAGAAAACGTATCCTAGGAAACCGTGTCACCTTGGAAACCATTGTGCTCAGAACACGGTCCCTAAGAATGCACATCCTACCATGCCACATTCTAGAACTCTGTATCCAAGGAAACCGTATCCATGGAAACCGTATCCTAGGAAACCATGTCTCCTAGGAAACCATTGTGCTCAGAACACTGCCCCTAAGAATGCCCATCCAACCACGCCACATTCTAGAACACCGTATCCTTGGAAACCATGTCTGCTAGGAAACCATTGTGCTCAGAACCCTGGCCCTAAGAATGCCCATCCTACCACTCCACAATCTAGAACACTGTATCCAAGGAAACCGTATCCTCGGAAACCGTATCCTAGGAAACCATGTCTCCTAGGAAACCATTGTGCTCAGAACCCTGCCCCTAAGAATGAACATCCTACCAGGCCACATTCTAGAACTCCGTATCCAAGGAAACAGTATCCTTGGAAACCGTGTCCTAGGAAACCATGTCTCCTAGGAAATCATTGTGCTCAGAACCCTGCCCCTAAGAATGCAGGTCCTACCACGCCACAATCTAGAACACCGTATCCAAGGAAACCGTACCCTCGGAAACCGTATCCTAGGAAAGCATGTCTGCTAGGAAATCATTGTGCTCAGAACCCTGCCCCTAAGAATGCACGTCCTACCACGCCACAATCTAGAACACCGTATCCAAGGAAACCGTACCCTCGGAAACCGTATCCTAGGAAAGCATGTCTGCTAGGAAACCATTGTGTTCAGAACCCTACCCCTAACAATGCCCATCCCACCACGCCACATTCTAGAACACCATATCCAAGGAAACCGTATCCTTAGAAAACGTATCCTAGGAAACCATGTCTCCTTGGAAACCATTGTGCTCAGATCACTGTCCCTAAGAATGCACATCCTACCACGCCATAATCTAGAACACCATATCCAAGGAAACCGTATCCTCGGAAACCGTATCCTAGGAAACCATGTCTCCTAGGAAACCATTGTGCTCAGAACCCTGCCCCTAAGAATGAACATCCTACCAGGCCCCATTCTAGAACTCCGTATCTAAGGAAACAGTATCCTTGGAAACCGTGTCCTAGAAAACCATGTCTCCTAGGAAACCGTTGTGCTCAGAACTCTGTCCCTAAGAATGCAGATCCTACCAGGCCACATTCTAGAATACCGTATACAAGGAAACTGTATCCTTGGAAACCGTATCCTAGGAAACGATGTCTCCTTGGAAAAATTTGAGGTCAGAACCCGGTCCCTAAGAAGGAACATCCTACCAGGCCACATTCTAGAACTCCGTATCCAAGGAAACAGTATACTTGGAAACCGAATCCTAGGGAACCATGTCTCCTAGGAAACCACTGTGCTCAGAATCCTGCCCCTGAGAATGAACATCCTACCAGGCCACATTCTAGAACACCGTATCCAAGGAAACCGTATCCTTGGAAACCGTATCCTAGGAAACCATGTCTCCTAGGAAACCCTTGTGCTCAGAACCCTGCCCCTAAGAATGCCCATCCTACCACGCCACATTCTAGAACACCGTATCCAAGGAAACCGTATCCTTGGAAACCGTATCCTAGGAAACAATGTCTCCTTGGAAACCATTGTGCTCAGAACCCTGCCCCTAAGAATGCCCATCCTACCACGCCACATTCTAGAACACCGTATCCAAGGAAACCGTATCCTTGGAAACCGTATCCTAGGAAACAATGTCTCCTTGGAAACCATTGTGCTCAGAACCCTGCCCCTAAGAATGCCCATCCTACCACGCCACATTCTAGAACACCGTATCCAAGGAAACCGTATCCTAGGAAACCATGTCTCCTAGGAAACCATTGTGCTCAGAACCCTGCACCTAAGAATGCCCATCCTACCACGCCACATTCTAGAACACCGTATCCAAGGAAACCGTATCCTTGGAAACCGTATCCTAGGAAACCATGTCTCCTAGGAAACCCTTGTGCTCAGAACCCTGCCCCTAAGAATGCCCATCCTACCACGCCACATTCTAGAACACCGTATCCAAGGAAACCGTATCCTTGGAAACCGTGTCCTAGGAAACAATGTCTCCTTGGAAACCATTGTGCTCAGAACCCTGCCCCTAAGAATGCCCATCCTACCACGCCACATTCTAGAACACCGTATCCAAGGAAACCGTATCCTTGGAAACCGTATCCTAGGAAACCATGTGTCCTAGGAAACCATGGTGCTCAGAACCCTGCCCCTAAGAATGCCCATCCTACCACGCCACATTCTAGAACACCGTATCCAAGGAAACCGTATCCTTGGAAACCATATCCAAGGAAACCATATCCTAGGAAACCATGTATCCTAGGAAACCATGTATCATAGGAAGGAAGTATTCCCATCAATGGAAGCCCTAAGAAATTATATCCTAGAACACCACATTCTATAAACCCATATCCAAGGAAACCATACCCTTGGAAACCATATGTAGGAAACCATACCTTAGCAAACCATGTATCCTACGAAACAATTGTCCTCAGAACCCTGTCCATAAGAATCTATATCCTAGCACACCACATTCTAGAACACCTTATGCAAGGATACCGTATCCTTGGAAACCGTATCCTAGGAAACCATGTATCCTAGGAAACAACTGTGCCCAGAACTCTGCGCCTAAGAATCTATATCTGAGGAACCTAGATGACGGCGTATGTACACACACTGCGCCTCCTCGCACCACCAGAACTGACAGAAAATAGAACGGCAAGGGGGTCCGACACCAAGGAAATAAAAAATAAACATTCTTCCAGACCGGTAGGAGGGGCGGAGACCGCACCAGGGTGCAGAGGACTTGCGTGGCTGTGGCGGGACCTAGACTGGCTGAGTGTGGGATGAACGGCACAGGCAGTCTGACCACTAGCAGACCCTGCGGCGCCACATTGTCGCACAGATAGACCGAGAGAGCCGGCCTCAGAGTGGTGGAGAGCGGGGCAGGCTGAGCAGTGGGTAGCACCCCGCGGCCCCACATTCGTGCATAGATAAACCGGGTGAAAGGCGGGGACCAAAGCAGACCGCGCAACACAGGGCTCCACCTCGGGGAAATAAAGCCTCAAACCTCTGATTGAAAATGCCCGTGGGGGTTGGGGCAGCAGCAGGAGAGACTCCCAGCCTCACGGGAGAGGTCATTGGAGAGACCCACAGGGGCCTAGAGTGAGCACGGGCCCACCCACTCGGGAACCAGCACCAGAGGTGCCCAGATTGATTGTGGGTATCGGAGTGAACGATTGAAGTCCGGAGGAGAGTGAGGCGGCCGCCATTGCTCCCTCTCGGCCCCTCCACCACGTACAGCGTCAAAACCCAGCGACCAGCATTACCCTGCCCTGGTGAACACCTAAGGCTCCGCCCCTTAAAGTAACACACTCGCCAAGAAAAACAAAAAATGGCCCAATTGACAGAACACTTCAAAGCTCCAGAAAAAATACAACTAAGCGAGGAAGAGATAGCCAACCTATCAGATGCACAGTTCAAAACACTGGCTATCAAGATGCTGACAGAATTGGGAGAATCTATTCAAAAACCAGATGAAAAAATGAAGCCTATGCTAAGAGAAACAAAGGAAAATGTACAGGGAACCAATAGTGATGCGAAGGAAACTGGGACTCAAATCAACGGTGTGGACCAGAAGGAAGAAAGAAACATCCAACCAGAAAAGAATGAAGAAACAAGAACTCAGAAAAATGAGGAGAGGCTTAGGAACCTCCAGGACATCTCAAAAAGTTCCAACATCCGATTTATAGGGGTGCCAGAAGCAGAAGAGGAAGAACAAAAAATTGAAAACTTATTTGAACAAATAACGAAGGAGAACTTCCCTCATCTGGAAAGGAAATAGACTTCCAGGAAGTCCAGGAAGCTCAGACAGTCCCAAAGAGCTGGACCCAAGGAGGAACACACCAAGGCACATTATCATTACATTACCCAAGATTAAACACAAGGACCTACATACAACATTACTGTATCCAGCAAAGCTATCATTTAGAATGGGAGGGAAGATAAAGTGCTTCTCAGATACGGTCAAGTTAAAAAAGTCCATCATCACCAAGCCCTTATTATATGAAATGTTAAAGGGAGTTACCTAAGAAAAAGAAGATCAAAAATAGGAACTGTAAAAATGACAGCAAACTCAGAGTTATTAACAACCACACTTAAAACAAAATCAAGAGCAAACTAGGCAAACAACTCGAATAGGAACAGAACCACAGAAATGGAGATCACATGAAGGGTTGTCAATAGGGGAGTAGGAGGGGGAGAGAGGGGGAAAGGTACAGAGAATAAGTAGCCTAGATGATAGGTGGAAAATAGACAGGGGGAGGGTAAAAATATGGTAGGAAATGTAGAAGTCAAAGGACTTATAAGTATGACCCATGGACAAGAACTAAAGGGGGGAATGTGGTAGGAAGGACTTGGCAGGATGGAATGGAATGAGGGAGGGGAATGGGACTACTGTATTAGCATAATCAATAAATATATATTAAAAAAAATCTACATCTTAGCACACCTCTTCTAGAAAACCGTATACAAGGAAACCATATCCTTGGAAACCGTATCCTAGGAAACCATGTCTCCTAGGAAACCATTCTGCACAACACCCTGCCCGTAAGAATCCACATCCTACCACGCCACATTCTAGAACACCGTATCCAAGGAAACCGTATCCTTGGAAACCGTATCCTAGGAAACCATGTCTCCTAGGAAACCATTGTGCTCAGAACCCTGCCCCTAAGAATGCCCATCCTACCACGCTACATTCTAGAACACCGTATCCTTGGAAACCGTATCCTAGGAAACGATGTCTCCTAGGAAACCATTGTGCTCAGAACCCTGCCCCTAAGAATGCCCATCCTACCACTCCACATTCTAGAACACCGTATCCAAGGAAACCGTATCCTTGGAAACCGCATCCTAGGAAACCATGTCTCCTAGGAAACCATTGTGCTCAGAACCCTGCCCCTAAGAATGCCCATCCTACCACGCCACATTCTAGAACACCGTATCCAAGAAAACCGTACCCTTGGAAACCGTATCCTAGGAAACCATGTGTCCTAGGAAACCATTGTGCTCAGAACCCTGCACCTAAGAATGCCCATCCTACCACGCCACATTCTAGAACACCGTATCCAAGGAAACCGTATCCTTGGAAACCGTATCCTAGGAAACCATGTCTCCTTGGAAACCATTGTGCTCAGAACCCTGCCCCTAAGAATGCACATCCTACCACGCCACAATCTAGAACACTGTATCCAAGGAAACCGTACCCTCGGAAACCGTATCCTAGAAAACCATGTCTGCTAGGAAACCACTGTGCTCAGAACCCTGCCCCTAACAATACACATCCTACCACGCCACAATTTGGAACACTGTATCCAAGGAAAACGTATGCTTGGAAACTGTATCCTAGGAAACCATGTCTCCTTGGAAACCATTGTGCTCAGAACACTGTCCCTAAGAATGAACATCCTACCACGCCACATTCTAGAACTCCGTATCCAAGGAAACAGTATCCTTGGAAACCGTATCCTAGGAAACAATGTCTCCTAGGAAACCATTGTGCTCAGAACCCTGTCCCTAAGAATGCACATCCTACCATGCCACATTCTAGAACTCTGTATCCAAGGAAACCGTATCCTTGGAAACCGTATACTAGGAAACCATGTCTCCTAGGAAACCATTGTGCTCAGAACCCTGCCCCTAAGAATGAACATCCTACCACGCCACATTCTAGAACTCCGTATCCAAGGAAACACTATCCTTGGAAACCGTATCCTAGGAACCATGTCTCCTTGGAAACCATTGTGCTCAGGACCCTGACCCTAAGAATGAACATCCTACCAGGCCACATTCTAGAACACCGTATCCAAGGAAACCGTATCCTCGGAAACCGTATCCTAGGAAACCATGTCTCCCAGGAAACCATTGTGCTCAGAACCCTGCCCCTAAGAATGAACATCCTACCAGGCCACATTCTAGAACTCCGTATCCAAGGAAACAGTATCCTTGGAAACCGTGTCCTAGGAAACCATGTCTCCTAGGAAATCATTGTGCTCAGAACCCTGCCCCTAAGAATGCACATCCTACCACGCCACAATCTAGAACACCGTATCCAAGGAAACCGTACCCTCGGAAACCGTATCCTAGGAAACCATGTCTGCTAGGAAACCATTGTGGTCAGAACCCTGCCCCTAAGAATGCACATCCTACCATGCCACAATCTAGAACACTGTATCCAAGGAAACCGTATCCTTGGAAGCCGTATCCTAGGAAACCATGTCTCCTAGGAAACCATTGTGCTCAGAACCCTGCCCCTAAGAATGCACATCCTACCACCTCACAATCTACAACACCGTATCCAAGGAAACCGTATCCTTGGAAACCGTATCCTAGGAAACCATGTCTCCTAGGAAATCATTGTGCTCAGAACCCTGCCCCTAAGAATGCCCATCCTACCACGCCACATTCTAGAACACCGTATCCAAGGAAACCGTATCCTTAGAAAACGTATCCTAGGAAACCGTGTCTCCTTGGAAACCATTGTGCTCAGAACCCTGTCCCTAAGAATGAACATCCTACCACGCCACATTCTAGAACTCCGTATCCAAGGAAACAGTATCCTTGGAAACCGTATCCTAGGAAACCATGTCTCCTAGGAAACCATGGTGCTCAGAACCCTGCCCCTAAGAATGCCCATCCTACCACGCCACATTCTAGAACACCGTATCCAAGGAAACCGTATCCTTGGAAACCGTATCCTAGGACACCATGTCTCCTAGGAAACCATTGTGCTCAGAACCCTGCCCCTAAGAATGCCCATCCTACCACGCCACATTCTAGAACACCGTATCCAAGGAAACCGTATCCTTGGAAACCGTATCCTAGGAAACCATGTCTCCTAGGAAACCCTTGTGCTCAGAACCCTGCCCCTAAGAATGCCCATCCTACCACGCCACATTCTAGAACACCGTATCCCGGGAAACCGTATCCTTGGAAACCGTATCCTAGGAAACAATGTCTCCTTGGAAACCATTGTGCTCAGAACCCTGCCCCTAAGAATGCCCATCCTACCACGCCACATTCTAGAACACCGTATCCAAGGAAACCGTATCCTTGGAAACCGTATCCTAGGAAACCATGTGTCCTAGGAAACCATGGTGCTCAGAACCCTGCCCCTAAGAATGCCCATCCTACCACGCCACATTCTAGAACACCGTATCCAAGGAAACCGTATCCTTGGAAACCGTATCCTAGGAAACCAGGTCCCCTAGGAAACCATTGTGCTCAGAACCCTGCACCTAAGAATGCCCATCCTACCACGCCACATTCTAGAACACCGTATCCAAGGAAACCGTATCCTAGGAAACCATGTCTCCTAGGAAACCATTGTGCTCAGAACCCTGCACCTAAGAATGCCCATCCTACCACGCCACATTCTAGAACACCGTATCCAAGGAAACCGTATCCTTGGAAACCGTATCCTAGGAAACCATGTGTCCTAGGAAACCATGGTGCTCAGAACCCTGCCCCTAAGAATGCCCATCCTACCACGCCACATTCTAGAACACCGTATCCAAGGAAACCGTATCCTTGGAAACCATATCCAAGGAAACCATATCCTAGGAAACCATGTATCCTAGGAAACCATGTATCATAGGAAGGAAGTATTCCCATCAATGGAAGCCCTAAGAAATTATATCCTAGAACACCACATTCTATAAACCCATATCCAAGGAAACCATACCCTTGGAAACCATATGTAGGAAACCATACCTTAGCAAACCATGTATCCTACGAAACAATTGTCCTCAGAACCCTGTCCATAAGAATCTATATCCTAGCACACCACATTCTAGAACACCTTATGCAAGGATACCGTATCCTTGGAAACCGTATCCTAGGAAACCATGTATCCTAGGAAACAACTGTGCCCAGAACTCTGCGCCTAAGAATCTATATCTGAGGAACCTAGATGACGGCGTATGTACACACACTGCGCCTCCTCGCACCACCAGAACTGACAGAAAATAGAACGGCAAGGGGGTCCGACACCAAGGAAATAAAAAATAAACATTCTTCCAGACCGGTAGGAGGGGCGGAGACCGCACCAGGGTGCAGAGGACTTGCGTGGCTGTGGCGGGACCTAGACTGGCTGAGTGTGGGATGAACGGCACAGGCAGTCTGACCACTAGCAGACCCTGCGGCGCCACATTGTCGCACAGATAGACCGAGAGAGCCGGCCTCAGAGTGGTGGAGAGCGGGGCAGGCTGAGCAGTGGGTAGCACCCCGCGGCCCCACATTCGTGCATAGATAAACCGGGTGAAAGGCGGGGACCAAAGCAGACCGCGCAACACAGGGCTCCACCTCGGGGAAATAAAGCCTCAAACCTCTGATTGAAAATGCCCGTGGGGGTTGGGGCAGCAGCAGGAGAGACTCCCAGCCTCACGGGAGAGGTCATTGGAGAGACCCACAGGGGCCTAGAGTGAGCACGGGCCCACCCACTCGGGAACCAGCACCAGAGGTGCCCAGATTGATTGTGGGTATCGGAGTGAACGATTGAAGTCCGGAGGAGAGTGAGGCGGCCGCCATTGCTCCCTCTCGGCCCCTCCACCACGTACAGCGTCAAAACCCAGCGACCAGCATTACCCTGCCCTGGTGAACACCTAAGGCTCCGCCCCTTAAAGTAACACACTCGCCAAGAAAAACAAAAAATGGCCCAATTGACAGAACACTTCAAAGCTCCAGAAAAAATACAACTAAGCGAGGAAGAGATAGCCAACCTATCAGATGCACAGTTCAAAACACTGGCTATCAAGATGCTGACAGAATTGGGAGAATCTATTCAAAAACCAGATGAAAAAATGAAGCCTATGCTAAGAGAAACAAAGGAAAATGTACAGGGAACCAATAGTGATGCGAAGGAAACTGGGACTCAAATCAACGGTGTGGACCAGAAGGAAGAAAGAAACATCCAACCAGAAAAGAATGAAGAAACAAGAACTCAGAAAAATGAGGAGAGGCTTAGGAACCTCCAGGACATCTCAAAAAGTTCCAACATCCGATTTATAGGGGTGCCAGAAGCAGAAGAGGAAGAACAAAAAATTGAAAACTTATTTGAACAAATAACGAAGGAGAACTTCCCTCATCTGGAAAGGAAATAGACTTCCAGGAAGTCCAGGAAGCTCAGACAGTCCCAAAGAGCTGGACCCAAGGAGGAACACACCAAGGCACATTATCATTACATTACCCAAGATTAAACACAAGGACCTACATACAACATTACTGTATCCAGCAAAGCTATCATTTAGAATGGGAGGGAAGATAAAGTGCTTCTCAGATACGGTCAAGTTAAAAAAGTCCATCATCACCAAGCCCTTATTATATGAAATGTTAAAGGGAGTTACCTAAGAAAAAGAAGATCAAAAATAGGAACTGTAAAAATGACAGCAAACTCAGAGTTATTAACAACCACACTTAAAACAAAATCAAGAGCAAACTAGGCAAACAACTCGAATAGGAACAGAACCACAGAAATGGAGATCACATGAAGGGTTGTCAATAGGGGAGTAGGAGGGGGAGAGAGGGGGAAAGGTACAGAGAATAAGTAGCCTAGATGATAGGTGGAAAATAGACAGGGGGAGGGTAAAAATATGGTAGGAAATGTAGAAGTCAAAGGACTTATAAGTATGACCCATGGACAAGAACTAAAGGGGGGAATGTGGTAGGAAGGACTTGGCAGGATGGAATGGAATGAGGGAGGGGAATGGGACTACTGTATTAGCATAATCAATAAATATATATTAAAAAAAATCTACATCTTAGCACACCTCTTCTAGAAAACCGTATACAAGGAAACCATATCCTTGGAAACCGTATCCTAGGAAACCATGTCTCCTAGGAAACCATTCTGCACAACACCCTGCCCGTAAGAATCCACATCCTACCACGCCACATTCTAGAACACCGTATCCAAGGAAACCGTATCCTTGGAAACCGTATCCTAGGAAACCATGTCTCCTAGGAAACCATTGTGCTCAGAACCCTGCCCCTAAGAATGCCCATCCTACCACGCTACATTCTAGAACACCGTATCCTTGGAAACCGTATCCTAGGAAACGATGTCTCCTAGGAAACCATTGTGCTCAGAACCCTGCCCCTAAGAATGCCCATCCTACCACTCCACATTCTAGAACACCGTATCCAAGGAAACCGTATCCTTGGAAACCGTATCCTAGGAAACCATGTCTCCTAGGAAACCATTGTGCTCAGAACCCTGCCCCTAAGAATGCCCATCCTACCACGCCACATTCTAGAACACCGTATCCAAGGAAACCGTACCCTTGGAAACCGTATCCTAGGAAACCATGTGTCCTAGGAAACCATTGTGCTCAGAACCCTGCACCTAAGAATGCCCATCCTACCACGCCACATTCTAGAACACCGTATCCAAGGAAACCGTATCCTTGGAAACCATTCTTCTCAGACCCTGTCCCTAAGAATGCCCATCCTACCACACCACATTCTAGAACACCGTATCCAAGGAAACCGTATCCTAGGAAACCGTATCCTAGGAAACCATGTCTCCTAGGAAACCATGGTGCTCAGTACCCTGCCCCTAAGAATGCCCATCCTACCACGCCACATTCTAGAACACCGTATCCAAGGAAACCGTATCCATGGAAACCGTATCCTAGGAAACCATGTCTCCTAGGAAACCATTGTGCTCAGAACCCTGCCCCTAAGAATGCCCATCCCACCACGCCACATTCTAGAACACCGTATGCAAGGAAACCGTATCCTTAGAAAACGTATCCTAGGAAACCATGTCTCCTTGGAAACCATTGTGCTCAGAACCCTGCCCCTAAGAATGAACGTCCTACCACGCCACATTCTAGAACTCCGTATCCAAGGAAACATTATTGTTGGAAACCGTATAGTAGGAACCATGTCTCCTTGGAAACCATTGTGCTCAGGACCCTGACCCTAAGAATGAACATCCTACCAGGCCACATTCTAGAACACCGTATCCAAGGAAACCGTATCCTTGGAAACCGTATCCTAGGAAACCATGTCTCCTAGGAAACCATGGTGCTCAGAACCCTGCCCCTAAGAATGACCATCCTACCACGCCACATTCTAGAACACCGTATCCAAGGAAACCGTATCCTTGGAAACCGTATCCTAGGAAACCATGTCTCCTAGGAAACCATTGTGCTCAGAACCCTGCCCCTAAGAATGCCCATCCCACCACGCCACTATCTAGAACACCGTATCCAAGGAAACCGTATCCTTAGAAAACGTATCCTAGGAAACCATGTCTCCTTGGAAACCATTGTGCTCAGAACACTGTCCCTAAGAATGCACATCCTACCATGCCACATTCTAGAACTCTGTATCCAAGGAAACCGTATCCTTGGAAACCGTATCCTAGGAAACCATGTCTCCTAGAAAACCATTGTGCTCAGAACCCTGCCCCGAAGAATGAACATCCTACCACGCCACATTCTAGAACTCCGTATCCAAGGAAACATTATCGTTGGAAACCGTATCCTAGGAACCATGACTCCTTGGAAACCATTGTGCTCAGGACCCTGACCCTAAGAATGAACATCCTACCAGGCCACATTCTAGAACACCGTATCCAAGGAAACCGTATCCTTGGAAACCGTATCCTAGGAAACCATTTCTCCTTGGAAACCATTGTACTCAGAACCCTGCCCCTAAGAATGCACATCCTACCACGCCACAATCTAGAACACCGTATCCAAGGAAACCGTACCCTCGGAAACAGTATCCTAGGAAACCATGTCTGCTAGGAAACCATTGTGCTCAGAACCCTGCCCCTAAGAATGCACATCCTACCACTCCACAATCTAGAACACTGTATCCAAGGAAACCGTATCCTCGGAAACCGTATCCTAGGAAACCATGTCTCCTAGGAAACCATTGTGCTCAGAACCCTGCCCCTAAGAATGAACATCCTACCAGGCCACATTCTAGAACTCCGTATCCAAGGAAACAGTATCCTTGGAAACCGTGTCCTAGGAAACCATGTCTCCTAGGAAATCATTGTGCTCAGAACCCTGCCCCTAAGAATGCACATCCTACCACGCCACAATCTAGAACACTGTATCCAAGGAAACCGTACCCTCGGAAACCGTATCCTAGGAAACCATGTCTGCTAGGAAACCATTGTGGTCAGAACCCTGCCCCTAAGAATGCACATCCTACCACTCCACAATCTAGAACACTGTATCCAAGGAAACCGTATCCTCGGAAACCGTATCCTAGGAAACCATGTCTCCTAGGAAACCATTGTACTCAGAACCCTGCCCCTAAGAATGCCCATCCTACCACGCCACATTCTAGAACACCGTATCCAAGGAAACCGTATCCTTGGAAACCGTATCCTAGGAAACCATGTCTCCTAGGAAACCATGGTGCTCAGAACCCTGCCCCTAAGAATGCCCATCCTAACACGCCACATTCTAGAACACCGTATCCAAGGAAACCGTATCCTTGGAAACCGTATCCTAGGAAACCATGTCTCCTAGGAAACCATTGTGCTCAGAACCCTGCTCCTAACAATGCCCATCCCACCACGCCACATTCTAGAACACCATATCAAGGAAACCGTATCCTTAGAAAACGTATCCTAGGAAACCGTGTCACCTTGGAAACCATTGTGCTCAGAACACGGTCCCTAAGAATGCACATCCTACCATGCCACATTCTAGAACTCTGTATCCAAGGAAACCGTATCCATGGAAACCGTATCCTAGGAAACCATGTCTCCTAGGAAACCATTGTGCTCAGAACACTGCCCCTAAGAATGCCCATCCAACCACACCACATTCTAGAACACCGTATCCTTGGAAACCATGTCTGCTAGGAAACCATTGTGCTCAGAACCCTGGCCCTAAGAATGCCCATCCTACCACTCCACAATCTAGAACACTGTATCCAAGGAAACCGTATCCTCGGAAACCGTATCCTAGGAAACCATGTCTCCTAGGAAACCATTGTGCTCAGAACCCTGCCCCTAAGAATGAACATCCTACCAGGCCACATTCTAGAACTCCGTATCCAAGGAAACAGTATCCTTGGAAACCGTGTCCTAGGAAACCATGTCTCCTAGGAAATCATTGTGCTCAGAACCCTGCCCCTAAGAATGCAGGTCCTACCACGCCACAATCTAGAACACCGTATCCAAGGAAACCGTACCCTCGGAAACCGTATCCTAGGAAAGCATGTCTGCTAGGAAATCATTGTGCTCAGAACCCTGCCCCTAAGAATGCACGTCCTACCACGCCACAATCTAGAACACCGTATCCAAGGAAACCGTACCCTCGGAAACCGTATCCTAGGAAAGCATGTCTGCTAGGAAACCATTGTGTTCAGAACCCTACCCCTAACAATGCCCATCCCACCACGCCACATTCTAGAACACCATATCCAAGGAAACCGTATCCTTAGAAAACGTATCCTAGGAAACCATGTCTCCTTGGAAACCATTGTGCTCAGATCACTGTCCCTAAGAATGCACATCCTACCACGCCATAATCTAGAACACCATATCCAAGGAAACCGTATCCTCGGAAACCGTATCCTAGGAAACCATGTCTCCTAGGAAACCATTGTGCTCAGAACCCTGCCCCTAAGAATGAACATCCTACCAGGCCCCATTCTAGAACTCCGTATCTAAGGAAACAGTATCCTTGGAAACCGTGTCCTAGAAAACCATGTCTCCTAGGAAACCGTTGTGCTCAGAACTCTGTCCCTAAGAATGCAGATCCTACCAGGCCACATTCTAGAATACCGTATACAAGGAAACTGTATCCTTGGAAACCGTATCCTAGGAAACGATGTCTCCTTGGAAAAATTTGAGGTCAGAACCCGGTCCCTAAGAAGGAACATCCTACCAGGCCACATTCTAGAACTCCGTATCCAAGGAAACAGTATACTTGGAAACCGAATCCTAGGGAACCATGTCTCCTAGGAAACCACTGTGCTCAGAATCCTGCCCCTGAGAATGAACATCCTACCAGGCCACATTCTAGAACACCGTATCCAAGGAAACCGTATCCTTGGAAACCGTATCCTAGGAAACCATGTCTCCTAGGAAACCCTTGTGCTCAGAACCCTGCCCCTAAGAATGCCCATCCTACCACGCCACATTCTAGAACACCGTATCCAAGGAAACCGTATCCTTGGAAACCGTATCCTAGGAAACAATGTCTCCTTGGAAACCATTGGGCTCAGAACCCTGCCCCTAAGAATGCCCATCCTACCACGCCACATTCTAGAACACCGTATCCAAGGAAACCGTATCCTTGGAAACCGTATCCTAGGAAACAATGTCTCCTTGGAAACCATTGTGCTCAGAACCCTGCCCCTAAGAATGCCCATCCTACCACGCCACATTCTAGAACACCGTATCCAAGGAAACCGTATCCTAGGAAACCATGTCTCCTAGGAAACCATTGTGCTCAGAACCCTGCACCTAAGAATGCCCATCCTACCACGCCACATTCTAGAACACCGTATCCAAGGAAACCGTATCCTTGGAAACCGTATCCTAGGAAACCATGTCTCCTAGGAAACCCTTGTGCTCAGAACCCTGCCCCTAAGAATGCCCATCCTACCACGCCACATTCTAGAACACCGTATCCAAGGAAACCGTATCCTTGGAAACCGTGTCCTAGGAAACAATGTCTCCTTGGAAACCATTGTGCTCAGAACCCTGCCCCTAAGAATGCCCATCCTACCACGCCACATTCTAGAACACCGTATCCAAGGAAACCGTATCCTTGGAAACCGTATCCTAGGAAACCATGTGTCCTAGGAAACCATGGTGCTCAGAACCCTGCCCCTAAGAATGCCCATCCTACCACGCCACATTCTAGAACACCGTATCCAAGGAAACCGTATCCTTGGAAACCATATCCAAGGAAACCATATCCTAGGAAACCATGTATCCTAGGAAACCATGTATCATAGGAAGGAAGTATTCCCATCAATGGAAGCCCTAAGAAATTATATCCTAGAACACCACATTCTATAAACCCATATCCAAGGAAACCATACCCTTGGAAACCATATGTAGGAAACCATACCTTAGCAAACCATGTATCCTACGAAACAATTGTCCTCAGAACCCTGTCCATAAGAATCTATATCCTAGCACACCACATTCTAGAACACCTTATGCAAGGATACCGTATCCTTGGAAACCGTATCCTAGGAAACCATGTATCCTAGGAAACAACTGTGCCCAGAACTCTGCGCCTAAGAATCTATATCTGAGGAACCTAGATGACGGCGTATGTACACACACTGCGCCTCCTCGCACCACCAGAACTGACAGAAAATAGAACGGCAAGGGGGTCCGACACCAAGGAAATAAAAAATAAACATTCTTCCAGACCGGTAGGAGGGGCGGAGACCGCACCAGGGTGCAGAGGACTTGCGTGGCTGTGGCGGGACCTAGACTGGCTGAGTGTGGGATGAACGGCACAGGCAGTCTGACCACTAGCAGACCCTGCGGCGCCACATTGTCGCACAGATAGACCGAGAGAGCCGGCCTCAGAGTGGTGGAGAGCGGGGCAGGCTGAGCAGTGGGTAGCACCCCGCGGCCCCACATTCGTGCATAGATAAACCGGGTGAAAGGCGGGGACCAAAGCAGACCGCGCAACACAGGGCTCCACCTCGGGGAAATAAAGCCTCAAACCTCTGATTGAAAATGCCCGTGGGGGTTGGGGCAGCAGCAGGAGAGACTCCCAGCCTCACGGGAGAGGTCATTGGAGAGACCCACAGGGGCCTAGAGTGAGCACGGGCCCACCCACTCGGGAACCAGCACCAGAGGTGCCCAGATTGATTGTGGGTATCGGAGTGAACGATTGAAGTCCGGAGGAGAGTGAGGCGGCCGCCATTGCTCCCTCTCGGCCCCTCCACCACGTACAGCGTCAAAACCCAGCGACCAGCATTACCCTGCCCTGGTGAACACCTAAGGCTCCGCCCCTTAAAGTAACACACTCGCCAAGAAAAACAAAAAATGGCCCAATTGACAGAACACTTCAAAGCTCCAGAAAAAATACAACTAAGCGAGGAAGAGATAGCCAACCTATCAGATGCACAGTTCAAAACACTGGCTATCAAGATGCTGACAGAATTGGGAGAATCTATTCAAAAACCAGATGAAAAAATGAAGCCTATGCTAAGAGAAACAAAGGAAAATGTACAGGGAACCAATAGTGATGCGAAGGAAACTGGGACTCAAATCAACGGTGTGGACCAGAAGGAAGAAAGAAACATCCAACCAGAAAAGAATGAAGAAACAAGAACTCAGAAAAATGAGGAGAGGCTTAGGAACCTCCAGGACATCTCAAAAAGTTCCAACATCCGATTTATAGGGGTGCCAGAAGCAGAAGAGGAAGAACAAAAAATTGAAAACTTATTTGAACAAATAACGAAGGAGAACTTCCCTCATCTGGAAAGGAAATAGACTTCCAGGAAGTCCAGGAAGCTCAGACAGTCCCAAAGAGCTGGACCCAAGGAGGAACACACCAAGGCACATTATCATTACATTACCCAAGATTAAACACAAGGACCTACATACAACATTACTGTATCCAGCAAAGCTATCATTTAGAATGGGAGGGAAGATAAAGTGCTTCTCAGATACGGTCAAGTTAAAAAAGTCCATCATCACCAAGCCCTTATTATATGAAATGTTAAAGGGAGTTACCTAAGAAAAAGAAGATCAAAAATAGGAACTGTAAAAATGACAGCAAACTCAGAGTTATTAACAACCACACTTAAAACAAAATCAAGAGCAAACTAGGCAAACAACTCGAATAGGAACAGAACCACAGAAATGGAGATCACATGAAGGGTTGTCAATAGGGGAGTAGGAGGGGGAGAGAGGGGGAAAGGTACAGAGAATAAGTAGCCTAGATGATAGGTGGAAAATAGACAGGGGGAGGGTAAAAATATGGTAGGAAATGTAGAAGTCAAAGGACTTATAAGTATGACCCATGGACAAGAACTAAAGGGGGGAATGTGGTAGGAAGGACTTGGCAGGATGGAATGGAATGAGGGAGGGGAATGGGACTACTGTATTAGCATAATCAATAAATATATATTAAAAAAAATCTACATCTTAGCACACCTCTTCTAGAAAACCGTATACAAGGAAACCATATCCTTGGAAACCGTATCCTAGGAAACCATGTCTCCTAGGAAACCATTCTGCACAACACCCTGCCCGTAAGAATCCACATCCTACCACGCCACATTCTAGAACACCGTATCCAAGGAAACCGTATCCTTGGAAACCGTATCCTAGGAAACCATGTCTCCTAGGAAACCATTGTGCTCAGAACCCTGCCCCTAAGAATGCCCATCCTACCACGCTACATTCTAGAACACCGTATCCTTGGAAACCGTATCCTAGGAAACGATGTCTCCTAGGAAACCATTGTGCTCAGAACCCTGCCCCTAAGAATGCCCATCCTACCACTCCACATTCTAGAACACCGTATCCAAGGAAACCGTATCCTTGGAAACCGTATCCTAGGAAACCATGTCTCCTAGGAAACCATTGTGCTCAGAACCCTGCCCCTAAGAATGCCCATCCTACCACGCCACATTCTAGAACACCGTATCCAAGGAAACCGTACCCTTGGAAACCGTATCCTAGGAAACCATGTGTCCTAGGAAACCATTGTGCTCAGAACCCTGCACCTAAGAATGCCCATCCTACCACGCCACATTCTAGAACACCGTATCCAAGGAAACCGTATCCTTGGAAACCATTCTTCTCAGACCCTGTCCCTAAGAATGCCCATCCTACCACGCCACATTCTAGAACACCGTATCCAAGGAAACCGTATCCTAGGAAACCGTATCCTAGGAAACCGTATCCTAGGAAACCATGTCTCCTAGGAAACCATGGTGCTCAGTACCCTGCCCCTAAGAATGCCCATCCTACCACGCCACATTCTAGAACACCGTATCCAAGGAAACCGTATCCATGGAAACCGTATCCTAGGAAACCATGTCTCCTAGGAAACCATTGTGCTCAGAACCCTGCCCCTAAGAATGCCCATCCCACCACGCCACATTCTAGAACACCGTATCCAAGGAAACCGTATCCTTAGAAAACGTATCCTAGGAAACCATGTCTCCTTGGAAACCATTGTGCTCAGAACCCTGCCCCTAAGAATGAACGTCCTACCACGCCACATTCTAGAACTCCGTATCCAAGGAAACATTATCGTTGGAAACCGTATAGTAGGAACCATGTCTCCTTGGAAACCATTGTGCTCAGGACCCTGACCCTAAGAATGAACATCCTACCAGGCCACATTCTAGAACACCGTATCCAAGGAAACCGTATCCTTGGAAACCGTATCCTAGGAAACCATTTCTCCTTGGAAACCATTGTACTCAGAACCCTGCCCCTAAGAATGCACATCCTACCACGCCACAATCTAGAACACCGTATCCAAGGAAACCGTACCCTCGGAAACCGTATCCTAGGAAACCATGTCTGCTAGGAAACCATTGTGCTCAGAACCCTGCCCCTAAGAATGCACATCCTACCACTCCACAATCTAGAACACTGTATCCAAGGAAACCGTATCCTCGGAAACCGTATCCTAGGAAACCATGTCTCCTAGGAAACCATTGTGCTCAGAACCCTGCCCCTAAGAATGAACATCCTACCAGGCCACATTCTAGAACTCCGTATCCAAGGAAACCGTATCCTTGGAAACCGTATCCTAGGAAACCATGTCTCCTAGGAAACCATGGTGCTCAGAACCCTGCCCCTAAGAATGCCCATCCTAACACGCCACATTCTAGAACACCGTATCCAAGGAAACCGTATCCTTGGAAACCGTATCCTAGGAAACCATGTCTCCTAGGAAACCATTGTGCTCAGAACCCTGCCCCTAACAATGCCCATCCCACCACGCCACATTCTAGAACACCATATCCAAGGAAACCGTATCCTTAGAAAACGTATCCTAGGAAACCATGTCTCCTTGGAAACCATTGTGCTCAGAACACGGTCCCTAAGAATGGACATCCTACCATGCCACATTCTAGAACTCTGTATCCAAGGAAACCGTATCCATGGAAACCGTATCCTAGGAAACCATGTCTCCTAGGAAACCATTGTGCTCAGAACCCTGCCCCTAAGAATGCCCATCCTACCACGCTACATTCTAGAACACCGTATCCTTGGAAACCATGTCTGCTAGGAAACCATTGTGCTCAGAACCCTGCCCCTAAGAATGCCCATCCTACCACTCCACAATCTAGAACACTGTATCCAAGGAAACCGTATCCTCGGAAACCGTATCCTAGGAAACCATGTCTCCTAGGAAAACATTGTGCTCAGAACCCTGCCCCTAAGAATGAACATCCTACCAGGCCACATTCTAGAACTCCGTATCCAAGGAAACAGTATCCTTGGAAACCGTATCCTAGGAAACCATGTCTCCTAGGAAACCATGGTGCTCAGAACCCTGCCCCTAAGAATGCCCATCCTACCACGCCACATTCTAGAACACCGTATCCAAGGAAACCGTATCCTTGGAAGCCGTATCCTAGGACACCATGTCTCCTAGGAAACCATTGTGCTCCGAACCCTGCCCCTAAGAATGCCCATCCTACCACGCTACATTCTAGAACACCGTATCCTTGGAAACCGTATCCTAGGAAACCATGTCTCCTAGGAAACCATTGTGCTCAGAACTCTGCCCCTAAGAATGCCCATCTTACCACGCCACATTCTAGAACACCGTATCCAAGGAAACCGTATCCTTGGAAACCGTATCCTAGGAAACCATGTCTCCTAGGAAACCATGGTGCTCAGGACCCTGCCCCTAAGAATGCCCATCCTACCACGCCACATTCTAGAACACCGTATCCAAGGAAACCGTATCCTTGGAAACCGTATCCTAGGAAACCATGTCTCCTAGGAAACCATTGTGCTAAAAACCCTACCCCTAACAATGCCCATCCCACCACGCCACATTCTAGAACACCATATCCAAGGAAACCGTATCCTTAGAAAACGTATCCTAGGAAACCATGTCTCCTTGGAAACCATTGTGCTCAGATCACTGTCCCTAAGAATGCACATCCTACCACGCCACAATCTAGAACACCATATCCAAGGAAACCGTATCCTCGGAAACCGTATCCTAGGAAACCATGTCTCCTAGGAAACCATTGTGCTCAGAACCCTGCCCCTAAGAATGAACATCCTACCAGGCCCCATTCTAGAACTCCGTATCTAAGGAAACAGTATCCTTGGAAACCGTGTCCTAGGAAACCATGTCTCCTAGGAAACCGTTGTGCTCAGAACCCTGTCCCTAAGAAAGCAGATCCTACCAGGCCACATTCTAGAATACCGTATCCAAGGAAACTGTATCCTTGGAAACCGTATCCTAGGAAACCATGTCTACTTGGAAAAATTTGAGGTCAGAACCCGGTCCCTAAGAAGGAACATCCTACCAGGCCACATTCTAGAACTCCGTATCCAAGGAAACAGTATACTTGGAAACCGAATCCTAGGAAACCATGTCCCCTAGGAAACCATTGTGCTCAGAATCCTGCCCCTGAGAATGAACATCCTACCAGGCCACATTCTAGAACACCGTATCCAAGGAAACCGTATCCTTGGAAACCGTATCCTAGGAAACCATGTCCCCTAGGAAACCATTGTGCTCAGAACCCTGCACCTAAGAATGCCCATCCTACAACGCCACATTCTAGAACACCGTATCCAAGGAAACCGTATCCTAGGAAACCATGTCTCCTAGGAAACCATTGTGCTCCGAACCCTGCCCCTAAGAATGCCCATCCTACCACGCCACATTCTAGAACACCGTATCCAAGGAAACCGTATCCTTGGAAACCGTATCCTAGGAAACCATGTCTCCTAGGAAACCATTGTGCTCAGAACCCTGCACCTAAGAATGCCCATCCTACCACGCCACATTCTAGAACACCGTATCCAAGGTAACCGTATCCTTGGAAACCGTATCCTAGGAAACCATGTCTCCTAGGAAACCATTGTGCTCAGAACCCTGCCCCTAAGAATGCACATCCTACCACGCCACATTCTAGAACACCGTATCCAAGGAAACCGTATCCTTGGAAAACGTATCCTAGGAAACCATGTCTCCTAGGAAACCATTGTCCTCAGAACCCTGCCCCTAAGAATGCCCATCCTACCACGCCACATTCTAGAACACCGTATCCAAGGAAACCGTATCCTTGGAAACCGTATCCTAGGAAACCATGTCTCCTAGGAAACCATTGTGCTCAGAACCCTGCCCCTAAGAATGCCCATCCTACCACGCCACATTCTAGAACACCGTATCCAAGGAAACCGTATCCTTGGAAACCATATCCTAGGAAACCATGTCTCCTAGGAAACCATTGTGCTCAGAACCCTGCCCCTGAGAATGCCCATCCTACCACGCCACATTCTAGAACACCGTATCCAAGGAAACCGTACCCTTGGAAACCGTATCCTAGGAAACCATGTGTCCTAGGAAACCATTCTTCTCAGACCCTGCCCCTATGAATGCCCATCCTACCACGCCACATTCTAGAACCCCGTATCCAAGGAAACCGTATCCTTGGAAACCGTATCCTAGGAAACCATGTCTCCTAGGAAACCATGGTGCTCAGAACCCTGCCCCTAAGAATGACCATCCTACCACGCCACATTCTAGAACACCGTATCCAAGGAAACCGTATCCTTGGAAACCGTATCCTAGGAAACCATGTCTCCTAGGAAACCATTGTGCTCAGAACCCTGCCCTTAAGAATGCCCATCCCACCACGCCACATTCTAGAACACCGTATCCAAGGAAACCGTATCCTTAGAAAACGTATCCTAGGAAACCATGTCTCCTTGGAAACCATTGTGCTCAGAACACTGTCCCTAAGAATGCACATCCTACCATGCCACATTCTAGAACTCTGTATCCAAGGAAACCGTATCCTTGGAAACCGTATCCTAGGAAACCATGTCTCCTAGAAAACCATTGTGCTCAGAACCCTGCCCCTAAGAATGAACATCCTACCACGCCACATTCTAGAACTCCGTATCCAAGGAAACATTATCGTTGGAAACCGTATCCTAGGAACCATGTCTCCTTGGAAACCATTGTGCTCAGGACCCTGACCCTAAGAATGAACATCCTACCAGGCCACATTCTAGAACACCGTATCCAAGGAAACCGTATCCTTGGAAACCGTATCCTAGGAAACCATTTCTCCTTGGAAACCATTGTACTCAGAACCCTGCCCCTAAGAATGCACATCCTACCACGCCACAATCTAGAACACCGTATCCAAGGAAACCGTACCCTCGGAAACAGTATCCTAGGAAACCATGTCTGCTAGGAAACCACTGTGCTCAGAACCCTGCCCCTAAGAATGCACATCCTACCACTCCACAATCTAGAACACTGTATCCAAGGAAACCGTATCCTCGGAAACCGTATCCTAGGAAACCATGTCTCCTAGGAAACCATTGTGCTCAGAACCCTGCCCCTAAGAATGAACATCCTACCAGGCCACATTCTAGAACTCCGTATCCAAGGAAACAGTATCCTTGGAAACCGTGTCCTAGGAAACCATGTCTCCTAGGAAATCATTGTGCTCAGAACCCTGCCCCTAAGAATGCACGTCCTACCACGCCACAATCTAGAACACCGTATCCAAGGAAACCGTACCCTCGGAAACCGTATCCTAGGAAAGCATGTCTGCTAGGAAATCATTGTGCTCAGAACCCTGCCCCTAAGAATGCACGTCCTACCACGCCACAATCTAGAACACCGTATCCAAGGAAACCGTACCCTTGGAAACCGTATCCTAGGAAAGCATGTCTGCTAGGAAACCATTGTGCTCAGAACCCTGCCCCTAAGAATGCCCATCCTACAACGCCACATTCTAGAACACCGTATCCAAGGAAACCGTATCCTAGGCAACCATGTCTCCTAGGAAACCATTGTGCTCAGAACCCTGCCCCTAAGAATGCCCATCCTACCACGCCACATTCTAGAACACCGTATCCAAGGAAACTGTATCCTTGGAAACCGTATCCTAGGAAACCATGTCTCCTTGGAAAAATTTGAGGTCAGAACCCGGTCCCTAAGAAGGAACATCCTACCAGGCCACATTCTAGAACTCCGTATCCAAGGAAACAGTATACTTGGAAACCGAATCCTAGGGAACCATGTCTCCTAGGAAACCATTGTGCTCAGAATCCTGCCCCTGAGAATGAACATCCTACCAGGCCACATTCTAGAACACCGTATCCAAGGAAACCGTATCCTTGGAAACCGTATCCTAGGAAACCATGTCCCCTAGGAAACCATTGTGCTCAGAACCCTGCACCTAAGAATGCCCATCCTACAACGCCACATTCTAGAACACCGTATCCAAGGAAACCGTATCCTAGGAAACCATGTCTCCTAGGAAACCATTGTGCTCCGAACCCTGCCCCTAAGAATGCCCATCCTACCACGCCACATTCTAGAACACCGTATCCAAGGAAACCGTATCCTTGGAAACCGTATCCTAGGAAACCATGTCTCCTAGGAAACCATTGTGCTCAGAACCCTTCCCCTAACAATGCCCATCCCACCACGCCACATTCTAGAACACCATATCAAGGAAACCGTATCCTTAGAAAACGTATCCTAGGAAACCATGTCACCTTGGAAACCATTGTGCTCAGAACACGGTCCCTAAGAATGCACATCCTACCATGCCACATTCTAGAACTCTGTATCCAAGGAAACCGTATCCATGGAAACCGTATCCTAGGAAACCATGTCTCCTAGGAAACCATTGTGCTCAGAACCCTGCCCCTAAGAATGCCCATCCAACCACGCCACATTCTAGAACACCGTATCCTTGGAAACCATGTCTGCTAGGAAACCATTGTGCTCAGAACCCTGGCCCTAAGAATGCCCATCCTACCACTCCACAATCTAGAACACTGTATCCAAGGAAACCGTATCCTCGGAAACCGTATCCTAGGAAACCATGTCTCCTAGGAAACCATTGTGCTCAGAACCCTGCCCCTAAGAATGAACATCCTACCAGGCCACATTCTAGAACTCCGTATCCAAGGAAACAGTATCCTTGGAAACCGTGTCCTAGGAAACCATGTCTCCTAGGAAATCATTGTGCTCAGAACCCTGCCCCTAAGAATGCACGTCCTACCACGCCACAATCTAGAACACCGTATCCAAGGAAACCGTACCCTCGGAAACCGTATCCTAGGAAAGCATGTCTGCTAGGAAATCATTGTGCTCAGAACCCTGCCCCTAAGAATGCACGTCCTACCACGCCACAATCTAGAACACCGTATCCAAGGAAACCGTACCCTTGGAAACCGTATCCTAGGAAAGCATGTCTGCTAGGAAACCATTGTGCTCAGAACCCTGCCCCTAAGAATGCCCATCCTACAACGCCACATTCTAGAACACCGTATCCAAGGAAACCGTATCCTAGGAAACCATGTCTCCTAGGAAACCATTGTGCTCAGAACCCTGCCCCTAAGAATGCCCATCCTACCACGCCACATTCTAGAACACCGTATCCAAGGAAACTGTATCCTTGGAAACCGTATCCTAGGAAACCATGTCTCCTTGGAAAAATTTGAGGTCAGAACCCGGTCCCTAAGAAGGAACATCCTACCAGGCCACATTCTAGAACTCCGTATCCAAGGAAACAGTATACTTGGAAACCGAATCCTAGGGAACCATGTCTCCTAGGAAACCATTGTGCTCAGAATCCTGCCCCTGAGAATGAACATCCTACCAGGCCACATTCTAGAACACCGTATCCAAGGAAACCGTATCCTTGGAAACCGTATCCTAGGAAACCATGTCCCCTAGGAAACCATTGTGCTCAGAACCCTGCACCTAAGAATGCCCATCCTACAACGCCACATTCTAGAACACCGTATCCAAGGAAACCGTATCCTAGGAAACCATGTCTCCTAGGAAACCATTGTGCTCCGAACCCTGCCCCTAAGAATGCCCATCCTACCACGCCACATTCTAGAACACCGTATCCAAGGAAACCGTATCCTTGGAAACCGTATCCTAGGAAACCATGTCTCCTAGGAAACCATTGTGCTCAGAACCCTGCACCTAAGAATGCCCATCCTACCACGCCACATTCTAGAACACCGTATCCAAGGAAACCGTATCCTTGGAAACCGTATCCTAGGAAACCATGTCTCCTAGGAAACCATTGTGCTCAGAACCCTGCCCCTAAGAATGCCCATCCTACCACGCCACATTCTAGAACACTGTATCCAAGGAAACCGTATCCTTGGAAAACGTATCCTAGGAAACCATGTCTCCTAGGAAACCATTGTCCTCAGAACCCTGCCCCTAAGAATGCCCATCCTACCACGCCACATTCTAGAACACCGTATCCAAGGAAACCGTATCCTTGGAAACCGTATCCTAGGAAACCATGTCTCCTAGGAAACCATTGTGCTCAGAACCCTGCCCCTAAGAATGCCCATCCTACCACGCCACATTCTAGAACACCGTATCCAAGGAAACCGTATCCTTGGAAACCATATCCTAGGAAACCATGTCTCCTAGGAAACCATTGTGCCCAGAACCCTGCCCCTGAGAATGCCCATCCTACCACGCCACTTTCTAGAACACCGTATCCAAGGAAACCGTACCCTTGGAAACCGTATCCTAGGAAACCATGTGTCCTAGGAAACCATTGTGCTCAGAACCCTGCACCTAAGAATGCCCATCCTACCACGCCACATTCTAGAACACCGTATCCAAGGAAACCGTATCCTTGGAAACCGTATCCTAGGAAACCATGTCTCCTTGGAAACCATTCTTCTCAGACCCTGCCCCTAAGAATGCCCATCCTACCACGCCACATTCTAGAACCCCGTATCCAAGGAAACCGTATCCTTGGAAACCGTATCCTAGGAAACCATGTCTCCTAGGAAACCATGGTGCTCAGAACCCTGCCCCTAAGAATGACCATCCTACCACGCCACATTCTAGAACACCGTATCCAAGGAAACCGTATCCTTGGAAACCGTATCCTAGGAAACCATGTCTCCTAGGAAACCATTGTGCTCAGAACCCTGCCCCTAAGAATGCCCATCCCACCACGCCACATTCTAGAACACCGTATCCAAGGAAACCGTATCCTTAGAAAACGTATCCTAGGAAACCATGTCTCCTTGGAAACCATTGTGCTCAGAACACTGTCCCTAAGAATGCACATCCTACCATGCCACATTCTAGAACTCTGTATCCAAGGAAACCGTATCCTTGGAAACCGTATCCTAGGAAACCATGTCTCCTAGAAAACCATTGTGCTCAGAATCCTGCCCCGAAGAATGAACATCCTACCACGCCACATTCTAGAACTCCGTATCCAAGGAAACATTATCGTTGGAAACCGTATCCTAGGAACCATGACTCCTTGGAAACCATTGTGCTCAGGACCCTGACCCTAAGAATGAACATCCTACCAGGCCACATTCTAGAACACCGTATCCAAGGAAACCGTATCCTTGGAAACCGTATCCTAGGAAACCATTTCTCCTTGGAAACCATTGTACTCAGAACCCTGCCCCTAAGAATGCACATCCTACCACGCCACAATCTAGAACACCGTATCCAAGGAAACCGTACCCTCGGAAACAGTATCCTAGGAAACCATGTCTGCTAGGAAACCATTGTGCTCAGAACCCTGCCCCTAAGAATGCACATCCTACCACTCCACAATCTAGAACACTGTATCCAAGGAAACCGTATCCTCGGAAACCGTATCCTAGGAAACCATGTCTCCTAGGAAACCATTGTGCTCAGAACCCTGCCCCTAAGAATGAACATCCTACCAGGCCACATTCTAGAACTCCGTATCCAAGGAAACAGTATCCTTGGAAACCGTGTCCTAGGAAACCATGTCTCCTAGGAAATCATTGTGCTCAGAACCCTGCCCCTAAGAATGCACATCCTACCACGCCACAATCTAGAACACTGTATCCAAGGAAACCGTACCCTCGGAAACCGTATCCTAGGAAACCATGTCTGCTAGGAAACCATTGTGGTCAGAACCCTGCCCCTAAGAATGCACATCCTACCACTCCACAATCTAGAACACTGTATCCAAGGAAACCGTATCCTCGGAAACCGTATCCTAGGAAACCATGTCCCTAGGAAACCATTGTGCTCAGAACCCTGCTCCTAACAATGCCCATCCCACCACGCCACATTCTAGAACACCATATCAAGGAAACCGTATCCTTAGAAAACGTATCCTAGGAAACCATGTCACCTTGGAAACCATTGTGCTCAGAACACGGTCCCTAAGAATGCACATCCTACCATGCCACATTCTAGAACTCTGTATCCAAGGAAACCGTATCCATGGAAACCGTATCCTAGGAAACCATGTCTCCTAGGAAACCATTGTGCTCAGAACACTGCCCCTATGAATGCCCATCCAACCACGCCACATTCTAGAACACCGTATCCTTGGAAACCATGTCTGCTAGGAAACCATTGTGCTCAGAACCCTGGCCCTAAGAATGCCCATCCTACCACTCCACAATCTAGAACACTGTATCCAAGGAAACCGTATCCTCGGAAACCGTATCCTAGGAAACCATGTCTCCTAGGAAACCATTGTGCTCAGAACCCTGCCCCTAAGAATGAACATCCTACCAGGCCACATTCTAGAACTCCGTCTCCAAGGAAACAGTATCCTTGGAAACCGTGTCCTAGGAAACCATGTCTCCTAGGAAATCATTGTGCTCAGAACCCTGCCCCTAAGAATGCACGTCCTACCACGCCACAATCTAGAACACCGTATCCAAGGAAACCGTACCCTCGGAAACCGTATCCTAGGAAAGCATGTCTGCTAGGAAATCATTGTGCTCAGAACCCTGCCCCTAAGAATGCACGTCCTACCACGCCACAATCTAGAACACCGTATCCAAGGAAACCGTACCCTCGGAAACCGTATCCTAGGAAAGCATGTCTGCTAGGAAACCATTGTGTTCAGAACCCTACCCCTAACAATGCCCATCCCACCACGCCACATTCTAGAACACCATATCCAAGGAAACCGTATCCTTAGAAAACGTATCCTAGGAGACAATCTCTCCTTGGAAACCATTGTGCTCAGATCACTGTCCCTAAGAATGCACATCCTACCACGCCATAATCTAGAACACCATATCCAAGGAAACCGTATCCTCGGAAACCGTATCCTAGGAAACCATGTCTCCTAGGAAACCATTGTACTCAGAACCCTACCCCTAACAATGCCCATCCCACCACGCCACATTCTAGAACACCGTATCCAAGGAAACCGTATCCTTGGAAACCGTATCCTAGGAAACCATGTCTCCTAGGAAACCATTGTGCTCAGAACCCTGCCCCTAAGAATGCCCATCCTACCACGCCACATTCTAGAACACCGTATCCAAGGAAACCGTATCTTTGGAAACCGTATCCTAGGAAACCATGTCTCCTAGGAAACCATTGTGCTCAGAACCCTGCCCCTAAGAATGCCCATCCTACCACGCCACATTCTAGAACACCGTATCCAAGGAAACCGTACCCTTGGAAACCGTATCCTAGGAAACCATGTGTCCTAGGAAACCATTGTGCTCAGAACCCTGCACCTAAGAATGCACATCCTACCACTCCACAATCTAGAACACTGTATCCAAGGAAACCGTATCCTCGGAAACCGTATCCTAGGAAACCATGTCTCCTAGGAAACCATTGTGCTCAGAACCCTGCCCCTAAGAATGAACATCCTACCAGGCCACATTCTAGAACTACGTATCCAAGGAAACAGTATCCTTGGAAACCGTGTCCTAGGAAACCATGTCTCCTAGGAAATCATTGTGCTCAGAACCCTGCCCCTAAGAATGCACATCCTACCACGCCACAATCTAGAACACTGTATCCAAGGAAACCGTACCCTCGGAAACCGTATCCTAGGAAACCATGTCTGCTAGGAAACCATTGTGGTCAGAACCCTGCCCCTAAGAATGCACATCCTACCACTCCACAATCTAGAACACTGTATCCAAGGAAACCGTATCCTCGGAAACCGTATCCTAGGAAACCATGTCTCCTAGGAAACCATTGTACTCAGAACCCTGCCCCTAAGAATGCCCATCCTACCACGCCACATTCTAGAACACCGTATCCAAGGAAACCGTATCCTTGGAAACCGTATCCTAGGAAACCATGTCTCCTAGGAAACCATGGTGCTCAGAACCCTGCCCCTAAGAATGCCCATCCTAACACGCCACATTCTAGAACACCGTATCCAAGGAAACCGTATCCTTGGAAACCGTATCCTAGGAAACCATGTCTCCTAGGAAACCATTGTGCTCAGAACCCTGCTCCTAACAATGCCCATCCCACCACGCCACATTCTAGAACACCATATCAAGGAAACCGTATCCTTAGAAAACGTATCCTAGGAAACCATGTCACCTTGGAAACCATTGTGCTCAGAACACGGTCCCTAAGAATGCACATCCTACCATGCCACATTCTAGAACTCTGTATCCAAGGAAACCGTATCCATGGAAACCGTATCCTAGGAAACCATGTCTCCTAGGAAACCATTGTGCTCAGAACACTGCCCCTAAGAATGCCCATCCAACCACGCCACATTCTAGAACACCGTATCCTTGGAAACCATGTCTGCTAATAAACCATTGTGCTCAGAACCCTGGCCCTAAGAATGCCCATCCTACCACTCCACAATCTAGAACACTGTATCCAAGGAAACCGTATCCTCGGAAACCGTATCCTAGGAAACCATGTCTCCTAGGAAACCATTGTGCTCAGAACCCTGCCCCTAAGAATGAACATCCTACCAGGCCACATTCTAGAACTCCGTATCCAAGGAAACCGTATCCTAGGAAACCATGTCTCCTAGGAAACCATTGTGCTCAGAACCCTGCACCTAAGAATGCCCATCCTACCACGCCACATTCTAGAACACCGTATCCAAGGAAACCGTATCCTTGGAAACCGTATCCTAGGAAACCATGTCTCCTAGGAAACCATTGTGCTCAGAACCCTGCACCTAAGAATGCCCATCCTACCACGCCACATTCTAGAACACCGTATCCAAGGAAACCGTATCCTTGGAAACCGTATCCTAGGAAACCATGTCTCCTAGGAAACCATTGTGCTCAGAACCCTGCCCCTAAGAATGCCCATCCTACCACGCCACATTCTAGAACACTGTATCCATGGAAACCGTATCTTTGGAAAACGTATCCTAGGAAACCATGTCTCCTAGGAAACCATTGTCCTCAGAACCCTGCCCCTAAGAATGCCCATCCTACCACGCCACATTCTAGAACACCGTATCCAAGGAAACCGTATCCTTGGAAACCGTATCCTAGGAAACCATGTCTCCTAGGAAACCATTGTGCTCAGAACCCTGCCCCTAAGAATGCCCATCCTACCACGCCACATTCTAGAACACCGTATCCAAGGAAACCGTATCCTTGGAAACCGTATCCTAGGAAACCATGTCTCCTAGGAAACCATTGTGCTCAGAACCCTGCCCCTAAGAATGCCCATCCTACCACGCCACATTCTAGAAAACCGTATCCAAGGAAACCGTACCCTTGGAAACCGTATCCTAGGAAACCATGTGTCCTAGGAAACCATTGTGCTCAGAACCCTGCACCTAAGAATGCCCATCCTACCACGCCACATTCTAGAACACCGTATCCAAGGAAACCGTATCCTTGGAAACCGTATCCTAGGAAACCATGTCTCCTTGGAAACCATTCTTCTCAGACCCTGCCCCTAAGAATGCCCATCCTACCACGCCACATTCTAGAACACCGTATCCAAGGAAACCGTATCCTTGGAAACCGTATCCTAGGAAACCATGTGTCCTCGGAAACCATGGTGCTCAGAACCCTGCCCCTAAGAATGACCATCCTACCACGCCACATTCTGGAACACCGTATCCAAGGAAACCGTATCCTTGGAAACCGTATCCTAGGAAACCATGTCTCCTAGAAAATATTGTGCTCAGAACCCTGCCCCTGAGAATGCCCATCCTACCACGCCACATTCTAGAACACCGTATCCAAGGAAACCATATCCTTGGAAATCGTATCCTAGGAAACCATGTCTCCTAGGAAACCATTGTGCTCAGAACCCTGCTCCTAAGAATGCGCATCCTACCACGCCACATTCTAGAACACCGTATCCTTGGAAACCGTATCCTAGGAAACCATGTCTCCTAGGAAACCATTGTGCTCAGAACCCTTCCCCTAAGAATGCTCATCCTACCACGCCACATTCTAGAACACCGTATCCAAGGAAACCGTATCCTTGGAAACCGTATCCTAGGAAACCATGTCTCCTAGGAAAACATTGTGCTCAGAACCCTGCCCCTAAGAATGCCCATCCTACCACGAAACATTCTAGAACACCGTATCCAAGGAAACCGTAACCTTGGAAACCATATCCTAGGAAACCATGTCTCCTAGGAAACCATTGTGCTCAGAACCCTGCCCCTAAGAATGCCCATCCTACCACGCCACATTCTGGAACACCGTATCCATGGAAACCGTATCCTTGGAAACCGTATCCTAGGAAACCATGTCTCCTAGGAAACCATTGTGCTCAGAACCCTGCCCCTAAGAATGCCCATGCTACCACGCCACATTCTAGAACACCGTATTCTTGGAAACCGTATCCTAGGAAACCATTACTCCTAGGAAACCATTGTGCTCAGAACCCTTCCACTAAGAATGCCCATCCTACCACGCCACATTCTAGAACACCTTATCCAAGGAAACCGTATCCTTGGAAACCGTATCCTAGGAAACCATGTCTCCTAGGAAACCATTGTGCTCTGAACCCTGCCCCTAAGAATGCCCATCCTACCACGCCACATTCTAGAACACCGTATCCAAGGAAACCGTATACTTGGAAACCGTAACCTAGGAAACCATGTCTCCTAGGAAACCATTGTGCTCAGAACCCTGCACCTAAGAATGCCCATCCTACAACGCCACATTCTAGAACACCGTATCCAAGGAAACCGTATCCTTGGAAACCGTATCCTAGGAAACCATGTCTCCTAGGAAACCATTGTGCTCAGAACCCTGCACCTAAGAATGCCCATCCTACAACGCCACATTCTAGAACACCGTATCCAAGGAAACCGTATCCTAGGAAACCATGTCTCCTAGGAAACCATTGTGCTCAGAACCCTGCCCCTAAGAATGCCCATCCTATCACGCCACATTCTAGAACACCGTATCCAAGGAAACCGTATCCTTGGAAACCGTATCCTAGGAAACCATGTCTCCTAGGAAACCATTGTGCTCAGATCCCTGCCCCTAAGAATGCCCATCCTACCACGCCACATTCTAGAACACCGTATCCAAGGAAACCGTATACTTGGAAACCGTAACCTAGGAAACCATGTCTCCTAGGAAACCGTTGTGCTCAGAACCCTGTCCCTAAGAATGCAGATCCTACCAGGCCACATTCTAGAATACCGTATCCAAGGAAACTGTATCCTTGGAAACCGTATTCTAGGAAACGATGTCTCCTTGGAAAAATTTGAGGTCAGAACCCGGTCCCTAAGAAGGAACATCCTACCAGGCCACATTCTAGAACTCCGTATCCAAGGAAACAGTATACTTGGAAACCGAATCCTAGGGAACCATGTCTCCTAGGAAACCACTGTGCTCAGAATCCTGCCCCTGAGAATGAACATCCTACCAGGCCACATTCTAGAACACCATATCCAAGGAAACCGTATCCTTGGAAACCGTATCCTAGGAAACCAGGTCCCCTAGGAAACCATTGTGCTCAGAACCCTGCACCTAAGAATGCCCATCCTACAACGCCACATTCTAGAACACCGTATCCAAGGAAACCGTATCCTAGGAAACCATGTCTCCTAGGAAACCATTGTGCTCAGAACCCTGCCCCTAAGAATGCCCATCCTACCACGCCACATTCTAGAACACCGTATCCAAGGAAACCGTATCCTTGGAAACCGTATCCTAGGAAACCATGTGTCCTCGGAAACCATGGTGCTCAGAACCCTGCCCCTAAGAATGACCATCCTACCACACCACATTCTAGAACACCGTATCCAAGGAAACCGTATCCTTGGAAACCGTATCCTAGGAAACCATGTCTCCTAGAAATATTGTGCTCAGATCCCTGCCCCTGAGAATGCCCATCCTACCACGCCACATTCTAGAACACCGTATCCAAGGAAACCATATCCTTGGAAATCGTATCCTAGGAAACCATGTCTCCTAGGAAACCATTGTGCTCAGAACCCTGCTCCTAAGAATGCGCATCCTACCACGCCACATTCTAGAACACCGTATCCTTGGAAACCGTATCCTAGGAAACCATGTCTCCTAGGAAACCATTGTGCTCAGAACCCTTCCCCTAAGAATGCTCATCCTACCACGCCACATTCTAGAACACCGTATCCAAGGAAACCGTATCCTTGGAAACCGTATCCTAGGAAACCATGTCTCCTAGGAAAACATTGTGCTCAGAACCCTGCCCCTAAGAATGCCCATCCTACCACGCCACATTCTAGAACACCGTATCCAAGGAAACCGTATACTTGGAAACCGTAACCTAGGAAACCATGTCTCCTAGGAAACCATTGTGCTCAGAACCCTGCACCTAAGAATGCCCATCCTACAACGCCACATTCTAGAACACCGTATCCAAGGAAACCGTATCCTTGGAAACCGTATCCTAGGAAACCATGTCTCCTAGGAAACCATTGTGCTCAGAACCCTGCCCCTAAGAATGCCCATCCTATCACGCCACATTCTAGAACACCGTATCCAAGGAAACCGTATCCTTGGAAACCGTATCCTAGGAAACCATGTCTCCTAGGAAACCATTGTGCTCAGAACCCTACTCCTAACAATGCCCATCCCACCACGCCACATTCTAGAACACCATATCCAAGGAAACCGTATCCTTAGAAAACGTATCCTAGGAAACCATGTCTCCTTGGAAACCATTGTGCTCAGATCACTGTCCCTAAGAATGCACATCCTACCACGCCATAATCTAGAACACCATATCCAAGGAAACCGTATCCTCGGAAACCGTATCCTAGGAAACCATGTCTCCTAGGAAACCATTGTGCTCAGAACCCTGCCCCTAAGAATGAACATCCTACCAGGCCCCATGCTAGAACTCCGTATCTAAGGAAACAGTATCCTTGGAAACCGTGTCCTAGGAAACCATGTCTCCTAGGAAACCGTTGTGCTCAGAACCCTGTCCCTAAGAATGCAGATCCTACCAGGCCACATTCTAGAATACCGTATCCAAGGAAACTGTATCCTTGGAAACCGTATCCTAGGAAACGATGTCTCCTTGGAAAAATTTGAGGTCAGAACCCGGTCCCTAAGAAGGAACATCCTACCAGGCCACATTCTAGAACTCCGTATCCAAGGAAACAGTATACTTGGAAACCGAATCCTAGGGAACCATGTCTCCTAGGAAACCACTGTGCTCAGAATCCTGCCCCTGAGAATGAACATCCTACCAGGCCACATTCTAGAACACCATATCCAAGGAAACCGTATACTTGGAAACCGTATCCTAGGAAACCATGTCTCCTAGGAAACCATTGTGCTCAGGACCCTGCCCCTAAGAATGCCCATCCTACCACGCCACATTCTAGAACACCGTATCCAAGGAAACCGTATCCTTGGAAACCGTATCCTAGGAAACCATGTCTCCTAGGAAACCATTGTGCTCAGAACCCTGCCCCTAAGAATGCCCATCCTACCACGCCACATTCTAGAACACCGTATCCAAGGAAACCGTATCCTTGGAAACCGTATCCTAGGAAACCATGTCTCCTAGGAAACCATTGTGCTCAGAACCCTTCCCCTAAGAATGCTCATCCTACCACGCCACATTCTAGAACACCGTATCCAAGGAAACCGTATCCTTGGAAACCGTATCCTAGGAAACCATGTCTCCTAGGAAAACATTGTGCTCAGAACCCTGCCCCTAAGAATGCCCATCCTACCACGAAACATTCTAGAACACCGTATCCAAGGAAACCGTAACCTTGGAAACCGTATCCTAGGAAACCATGTCTCCTAGGAAACCATTGTGCTCAGAACCCTGCCCCTAAGAATGCCCATCCTACCACGCCACATTCTGGAACACCGTATCCATGGAAACCGTATCCTTGGAAACCGTATCCTAGGAAACCATGTCTCCTAGGAAACCATTGTGCTCAGAACCCTGCCCCTAAGAATGCCCATGCTACCACGCCACATTCTAGAACACCGTATTCTTGGAAACCGTATCCTAGGAAACCATGTCTCCTAGGAAACCATTGTGCTCAGAACCCTTCCACTAAGAATGCCCATCCTACCACGCCACATTGTAGAACACCTTATCCAAGGAAACCGTATCCTTGGAAACCGTATCCTAGGAAACCATGTCTCCTAGGAAACCATTGTGCTCAGAACCCTGCCCCTAAGAATGCCCATCGTACCACGCCACATTCTAGAACACCGTATCCAAGGAAACCGTATCCTAGGAAACCATGTCTCCTAGGAAACCATGTCTCCTAGGAAACCATTGTGCTCAGAACCCTGCCCCTAAGAATGCCCATCCTACCACGCCACATTCTAGAACACCGTATCCAAGGAAACCGTATCCTTGGAAACCGTATCCTAGGAAACCATGTCTCCTAGGAAACCATTGTGCTCAGAACCCTGCCCCTAAGAATGCCCATCCTACCACGCCACATTCTAGAACACCGTATCCAAGGTAACCGTATCCTAGGAAACCATGTCTCCTTGGAAAACATTTTGCTCAGAACCCTGCCCCTAAGAATGCCCATCCTACCACGCCACATTCTAGAACACCGTATCCAAGGAAACCGTATCCTTGGAAACCGTATCCTAGGAAACCATGTCTCCTAGGAAACCATTGTGCTCAGAACCCTGCCCCTAAGAATGCCCATGCTACCACGCCACATTCTAGAACACCGTATTCTTGGAAACCGTATCCTAGGAAACCATGTCTCCTAGGAAACCATTGTGCTCAGAACCCTTCCACTAAGAATGCCCATCCTACCACGCCACATTGTAGAACACCTTATCCAAGGAAACCGTATCCTTGGAAACCGTATCCTAGGAAACCATGTCTCCTAGGAAACCATTGTGCTCAGAACCCTGCCCCTAAGAATGCCCATCCTACCACGCCACATTCTAGAACACCGTATCCAAGGAAACCGTATCCTAGGAAACCATGTCTCCTAGGAAACCATTGTGCTCAGAACCCTGCCCCTAAGAATGCCCATCCTATCACGCCACATTCTAGAACACCGTATCCAAGGAAACCGTATCCTTGGAAACCGTATCCTAGGAAACCATGTCTCCTAGGAAACCATTGTGCTCAGAACCCTGCCCCTAAGAATGCCCATCCTACCACGCCACATTCTAGAACACCGTATCCAAGGAAACCGTATACTTGGAAACCGTAACCTAGGAAACCATGTCTCCTAGGAAACCGTTGTGCTCAGAACCCTGTCCCTAAGAATGCAGATCCTACCAGGCCACATTCTAGAATACCGTATCCAAGGAAACTGTATCCTTGGAAACCGTATTCTAGGAAACGATGTCTCCTTGGAAAAATTTGAGGTCAGAACCCGGTCCCTAAGAAGGAACATCCTACCAGGCCACATTCTAGAACTCCGTATCCAAGGAAACAGTATACTTGGAAACCGAATCCTAGGGAACCATGTCTCCTAGGAAACCACTGTGCTCAGAATCCTGCCCCTGAGAATGAACATCCTACCAGGCCACATTCTAGAACACCATATCCAAGGAAACCGTATCCTTGGAAACCGTATCCTAGGAAACCAGGTCCCCTAGGAAACCATTGTGCTCAGAACCCTGCACCTAAGAATGCCCATCCTACAACGCCACATTCTAGAACACCGTATCCAAGGAAACCGTATCCTAGGAAACCATGTCTCCTAGGAAACCATTGTGCTCAGAACCCTGCCCCTAAGAATGCCCATCCTACCACGCCACATTCTAGAACACCGTATCCAAGGAAACGGTATCCTTGGAAACCGTATCCTAGGAAACCATGTCTCCTAGGAAACCATTGTGCTCAGAACCCTGCACCTAAGAATGCCCATCCTACCACGCCACATTCTAGAACACCGTATCCAAGGAAACCGTATCCTTGGAAACCGTATCCTAGGAAACCATGTCTCCTAGGAAACCATTGTGCTCAGAACCCTGCCCCTAAGAATGCCCATCCTACCACGCCACATTCTAGAACACCGTATCCAAGGAAACCGTATCCTTGGAAACCGTATCCTAGGAAACCATGTCTCCTAGGAAACCATTGTGCTCAGAACCCTGCACCTAAGAATGCCCATCCTACCACGCCACATTCTAGAACACCGTATCCAAGGAAACCGTATCCTTGGAAACAGTATCCTAGGAAACCATGTCTCCTAGGAAACCATTGTGCTCAGAACCCTGCCCCTAAGAATGCCCATCCTACCACGCCACATTCTAGAACACCGTATCCAAGGAAACCGTACCCTTGGAAACCGTATCCTAGGAAACCATGTGTCCTAGGAAACCATTGTGCTCAGAACCCTGCACCTAAGAATGCCCATCCTACCACGCCACATTCTAGAACACCGTATCCAAGGAAACCGTATCCTTGGAAACCGTATCCTAGGAAACCATGTCTCCTTGGAAACCATTCTTCTCAGACCCTGCCCCTAAGAATGCCCATCCTACCACGCCACATTCTAGAACACCGTATCCAAGGAAACCGTATCCTTGGAAACCGTATCCTAGGAAACCATGTGTCCTCGGAAACCATGGTGCTCAGAACCCTGCCCCTAAGAATGACCATCCTACCACACCACATTCTAGAACACCGTATCCAAGGAAACCGTATCCTTGGAAACCGTATCCTAGGAAACCATGTCTCCTAGAAAATATTGTGCTCAGAACCCTGCCCCTGAGAATGCCCATCCTACCACGCCACATTCTAGAACACCGTATCCAAGGAAACCATATCCTTGGAAATCGTATCCTAGGAAACCATGTCTCCTAGGAAACCATTGTGCTCAGAACCCTGCTCCTAAGAATGCGCATCCTACCACGCCACATTCTAGAACACCGTATCCTTGGAAACCGTATCCTAGGAAACCATGTCTCCTAGGAAACCATTGTGCTCAGAACCCTTCCCCTAAGAATGCTCATCCTACCACGCCACATTCTAGAACACCGTATCCAAGGAAACCGTATCCTTGGAAACCGTATCCTAGGAAACCATGTCTCCTAGGAAAACATTGTGCTCAGAACCCTGCCCCTAAGAATGCCCATCCTACCACGCCACATTCTAGAACACCGTATCCAAGGAAACCGTATACTTGGAAACCGTAACCTAGGAAACCATGTCTCCTAGGAAACCATTGTGCTCAGAACCCTGCACCTAAGAATGCCCATCCTACAACGCCACATTCTAGAACACCGTATCCAAGGAAACCGTATCCTTGGAAACCGTATCCTAGGAAACCATGTCTCCTAGGAAACCATTGTGCTCAGAACCCTGCCCCTAAGAATGCCCATCCTATCACGCCACATTCTAGAACACCGTATCCAAGGAAACCGTATCCTTGGAAACCGTATCCTAGGAAACCATGTCTCCTAGGAAACCATTGTGCTCAGAACCCTACTCCTAACAATGCCCATCCCACCACGCCACATTCTAGAACACCATATCCAAGGAAACCGTATCCTTAGAAAACGTATCCTAGGAAACCATGTCTCCTTGGAAACCATTGTGCTCAGATCACTGTCCCTAAGAATGCACATCCTACCACGCCATAATCTAGAACACCATATCCAAGGAAACCGTATCCTCGGAAACCGTATCCTAGGAAACCATGTCTCCTAGGAAACCATTGTGCTCAGAACCCTGCCCCTAAGAATGAACATCCTACCAGGCCCCATGCTAGAACTCCGTATCTAAGGAAACAGTATCCTTGGAAACCGTGTCCTAGGAAACCATGTCTCCTAGGAAACCGTTGTGCTCAGAACCCTGTCCCTAAGAATGCAGATCCTACCAGGCCACATTCTAGAATACCGTATCCAAGGAAACTGTATCCTTGGAAACCGTATCCTAGGAAACGATGTCTCCTTGGAAAAATTTGAGGTCAGAACCCGGTCCCTAAGAAGGAACATCCTACCAGGCCACATTCTAGAACTCCGTATCCAAGGAAACAGTATACTTGGAAACCGAATCCTAGGGAACCATGTCTCCTAGGAAACCACTGTGCTCAGAATCCTGCCCCTGAGAATGAACATCCTACCAGGCCACATTCTAGAACACCATATCCAAGGAAACCGTATCCTTGGAAACCGTATCCTAGGAAACCAGGTCCCCTAGGAAACCATTGTGCTCAGAACCCTGCACCTAAGAATGCCCATCCTACAACGCCACATTCTAGAACACCGTATCCAAGGAAACCGTATCCTAGGAAACCATGTCTCCTAGGAAACCATTGTGCTCAGAACCCTTCCCCTAAGAATGCCCATCCTACCACGCCACATTCTAGAACACCGTATCCAAGGAAACCGTATCCTTGGAAACCGTATCCTAGGAAACCATGTCTCCTAGGAAACCATTGTGCTCAGAACCCTGCACCTAAGAATGCCCATCCTACCACGCCACATTCTAGAACACCGTATCCAAGGAAACCGTATCCTTGGACACCGTATCCTAGGAAACCATGTCTCCTAGGAAACCATTGTGCTCAGAACCCTGCCCCTAAGAATGCCCATCCTACCACGCCACATTCTAGAACACCGTATCCAAGGAAACCGTATCCTTGGAAACCGTATCCTAGGAAACCATGTCTCCTAGGAAACCATTGTGCTCAGAACCCTGCCCCTAAGAATGCCCATCCTACCACGCCACATTCTAGAACACCGTATCCAAGGAAACCGTATCCTTGGAAACCGTATCCTAGGAAACCATGTCTCCTAGGAAACCATTGTGCTCAGAACCCTTCCCCTAAGAATGCTCATCCTACCACGCCACATACTAGAACACCGTATCCAAGGAAACCGTATCCTTGGAAACCGTATCCTAGGAAACCATGTCTCCTAGGAAAACATTGTGCTCAGAACCCTGCCCCTAAGAATGCCCATCCTACCACGAAACATTCTAGAACACCGTATCCAAGGAAACCGTAACCTTGGAAACCGTATCCTAGGAAACCATGTCTCCTAGGAAACCATTGTGCTCAGAACCCTGCCCCTAAGAATGCCCATCCTACCACGCCACATTCTGGAACACCGTATCCATGGAAACCGTATCCTTGGAAACCGTATCCTAGGAAACCATGTCTCCTAGGAAACCATGTCTCCTAGGAAACCATTGTGCTCAGAACCCTGCCCCTAAGAATGCCCATCCTACCACGCCACATTCTAGAACACCGTATCCAAGGAAACCGTATCCTTGGAAACCGTATCCTAGGAAACCATGTCTCCTAGGAAACCATTGTGCTCAGAACCCTGCCCCTAAGAATGCCCATCCTACCACGCCACATTCTAGAACACCGTATCCAAGGAAACCGTATCCTAGGAAACCATGTCTCCTTGGAAAACATTTTGCTCAGAACCCTGCCCCTAAGAATGCCCATCCTACCACGCCACATTCTAGAACACCGTATCCAAGGAAACCGTATCCTTGGAAACCGTATCCTAGGAAACCATGTCTCCTAGGAAACCATTGTGCTCAGAACCCTGCCCCTAAGAATGCCCATGCTACCACGCCACATTCTAGAACACCGTATTCTTGGAAACCGTATCCTAGGAAACCATGTCTCCTAGGAAACCATTGTGCTCAGAACCCTTCCACTAAGAATGCCCATCCTACCACGCCACATTGTAGAACACCTTATCCAAGGAAACCGTATCCTTGGAAACCGTATCCTAGGAAACCATGTCTCCTAGGAAACCATTGTGCTCAGAACCCTGCCCCTAAGAATGCCCATCCTACCACGCCACATTCTAGAACACCGTATCCAAGGAAACCGTATCCTAGGAAACCATGTCTCCTAGGAAACCATGTCTCCTAGGAAACCATTGTGCTCAGAACCCTGCCCCTAAGAATGCCCATCCTACCACGCCACATTCTAGAACACCGTATCCAAGGAAACCGTATCCTTGGAAACCGTATCCTAGGAAACCATGTCTCCTAGGAAACCATTGTGCTCAGAACCCTGCCCCTAAGAATGCCCATCCTACCACGCCACATTCTAGAACACCGTATCCTAGGAAACCATGTCTCCTTGGAAAACATTTTGCTCAGAACCCTGCCCCTAAGAATGCCCATCCTACCACGCCACATTCTAGAACACCGTATCCAAGGAAACCGTATCCTTGGAAACCGTATCCTAGGAAACCATGTCTCCTAGGAAACCATTGTGCTCAGAACCCTGCACCTAAGAATGCCCATCCTACCACGCCACATTCTAGAACACCGTATCCAAGGAAACCGTATCCTTGGAAACCGTATCCTAGGAAACCATGTCTCCTAGGAAACCATTGTGCTCAGAACCCTGCCCCTAAGAATGCCCATCCTACCACGCCACATTCTAGAACACCGTATCCAAGGAAACCGTATCCTTGGAAAACGTATCCTAGGAAACCATGTCTCCTAGGAAACCATTGTCCTCAGAACCCTGCCCCTAAGAATGCCCATCCTACCACGCCACATTCTAGAACACCGTATCCAAGGAAACCGTATCCTTGGAAACCGTATCCTAGGAAACCATGTCTCCTAGGAAACCATTGTGCTCAGAACCCTTCCCCTAAGAATGCCCATCCTACCACGCCACATTCTAGAACACCGTATCCAAGGAAACCGTATCCTTGGAAACCGTATCCTAGGAAACCATGTCTCCTAGGAAACCATGGTGCTCAGAACCCTGCACCTAAGAATGCCCATCCTACCACGCCACATTCTAGAACACCGTATCCAAGGAAACCGTATCCTTGGAAACCGTATCCTAGGAAACCATGTCTCCTAGAAAATATTGTGCTCAGAACCCTGCACCTGAGAATGCCCATCCTACCACGCCACATTCTAGAACACCGTATCCAAGGAAACCATATTCTTGGAAATCGTATCCTAGGAAACCATGTCTCCTAGGAAACCATTGTGCTCAGAACCCTGCTCCTAAGAATGCGCATCCTACCACGCCACATTCTAGAACACCGTATCCTTGGAAACCGTATCCTAGGAAACCATGTCTCCTAGGAAACCATTGTGCTCAGAACCCTTCCCCTAAGAATGCTCATCCTACCACGCCACATTCTAGAACACCGTATCCAAGGAAACCGTATCCTTGGAAACCGTATCCTAGGAAACCATGTCTCCTAGGAAAACATTGTGCTCAGAACCCTGCCCCTAAGAATGCCCATCCTACCACGAAACATTCTAGAACACCGTATCCAAGGAAACCGTAACCTTGGAAACCGTATCCTAGGAAACCATGTCTCCTAGGAAACCATTGTGCTCAGAACCCTGCCCCTAAGAATGCCCATCCTACCACGCCACATTCTGGAACACCGTATCCATGGAAACCGTATCCTTGGAAACCGTATCCTAGGAAACCATGTCTCCTAGGAAACCATTGTGCTCAGAACCCTGCCCCTAAGAATGCCCATGCTACCACGCCACATTCTAGAACACCGTATTCTTGGAAACCGTATCCTAGGAAACCATGTCTCCTAGGAAACCATTGTGCTCAGAACCCTTCCACTAAGAATGCCCATCCTACCACGCCACATTGTAGAACACCTTATCCAAGGAAACCGTATCCTTGGAAACCGTATCCTAGGAAACCATGTCTCCTAGGAAACCATTGTGCTCAGAACCCTGCCCCTAAGAATGCCCATCCTACCACGCCACATTCTAGAACACCGTATCCAAGGAAACCGTATCCTAGGAAACCATGTCTCCTAGGAAACCATGTCTCCTAGGAAACCATTGTGCTCAGAACCCTGCCCCTAAGAATGCCCATCCTACCACGCCACATTCTAGAACACTGTATCCAAGGAAACCGTATCCTTGGAAACCGTATCCTAGGAAACCATGTCTCCTAGGAAACCATTGTGCTCAGAACCCTGCCCCTAAGAATGCCCATCCTACCACGCCACATTCTAGAACACCGTATCCAAGGAAACCGTATCCTAGGAAACCATGTCTCCTTGGAAAACATTTTGCTCAGAACCCTGCCCCTAAGAATGCCCATCCTACAACGCCACATTCTAGAACACCGTATCCAAGGAAACCGTATCCTTGGAAACCGTATCCTAGGAAACCATGTCTCCTAGGAAACCATTGTGCTCAGAACCCTGCACCTAAGAATGTCCATCCTACCACGCCACATTCTAGAACACCGTATCCAAGGAAACCGTATCCTTGGAAACCGTATCCTAGGAAACCATGTCTCCTAGGAAACCATTGTGCTCAGAACCCTTCCCCTAAGAATGCCCATCCTACCACGCCACATTCTAGAACACCGTATCCAAGGAAACCGTATCCTTGGAAACCGTATCCTAGGAAACCATGTCTCCTAGGAAACCATGGTGCTCAGAACCCTGCACCTAAGAATGCCCATCCTACCACGCCACATTCTAGAACACCGTATCCAAGGAAACCGTATCCTTGGAAACCGTATCCTAGGAAACCATGTCTCCTAGAAAATATTGTGCTCAGAACCCTGCCCCTGAGAATGCCCATCCTACCACGCCACATTCTAGAACACCGTATCCAAGGAAACCATATTCTGGAAATCGTATCCTAGGAAACCATGTCTCCTAGGAAACCATTGTGCTCAGAACCCTGCTCCTAAGAATGCGCATCCTACCACGCCACATTCTAGAACACCGTATCCTTGGAAACCGTATCCTAGGAAACCATGTCTCCTAGGAAACCATTGTGCTCAGAACCCTTCCCCTAAGAATGCTCATCCTACCACGCCACATTCTAGAACACCGTATCCAAGGAAACCGTATCCTTGGAAACCGTATCCTAGGAAACCATGTCTCCTAGGAAAACATTGTGCTCAGAACCCTGCCCCTAAGAATGCCCATCCTACCACGAAACATTCTAGAACACCGTATCCAAGGAAACCGTAACCTTGGAAACCGTATCCTAGGAAACCATGTCTCCTAGGAAACCATTGTGCTCAGAACCCTGCCCCTAAGAATGCCCATCCTACCACGCCACATTCTGGAACACCGTATCTATGGAAACCGTATCCTTGGAAACCGTATCCTAGGAAACCATGTCTCCTAGGAAACCATTGTGCTCAGAACCCTGCCCCTAAGAATGCCCATGCTACCACGCCACATTCTAGAACACCGTATTCTTGGAAACCGTATCCTAGGAAACCATGTCTCCTAGGAAACCATTGTGCTCAGAACCCTTCCACTAAGAATGCCCATCCTACCACGGCACATTGTAGAACACCTTATCCAAGGAAACCGTATCCTTGGAAACCGTATCCTAGGAAACCATGTCTCCTAGAAAACCATTGTGCTCAGAACCCTGCCCCTAAGAATGCCCATCCTACCACGCCACATTCTAGAACACCGTATCCAAGGAAACCGTATACTTGGAAACCGTAACCTAGGAAACCATGTCTCCTAGGAAACCATTGTGCTCAGAACCCTGCACCTAAGAATGCCCATCCTACAACGCCACATTCTAGAACACCGTATCCAAGGAAACCGTATCCTAGGAAACCATGTCTCCTAGGAAACCATTGTGCTCAGAACCCTGCACCTAAGAATGCCCATCCTACAACGCCACATTCTAGAACACCGTATCCAAGGAAACCGTATCCTAGGAAACCATGTCTCCTAGGAAACCATTGTGCTCAGAACCCTGCCCCTAAGAATGCCCATCCTATCACGCCACATTCTAGAACACCGTATCCAAAGAAACCGTATCCTTGGAAACCGTATCCTAGGAAACCATGTCTCCTAGGAAACCATTGTGCTCAGAACCCTGCCCCTAAGAATGCCCATCCTACCACGCCACATTCTAGAACACCGTATCCAAGGAAACCATATCCTAGGAAACCATGTCTCTTAGGAAACCATTGTGCTCAGAACCCTGCCCCTAAGAATGCCCATCCTACCACGCCACATTCTAGAACACCGTATCCAAGGAAACCGTATCCTTGGAAAACGTATCCTAGGAAACCATGTCTCCTAGGAAACCATTGCCCTCAGAACCCTGCCCCTAAGAATGCCCATCCTACCACGCCACATTCTAGAACACCGTATCCAAGGAAACCGTATCCTTGGAAACCGTATCCTAGGAAACCATGTCTACTAGGAAACCATTGTGCTCAGAACCCTGCCCCTAAGAATGCCCATCCTACCACGCCACATTCTAGAACACCGTATCCAAGGAAACCGTATCCTTGGAAACCGTATCCTAGGAAACCATGTCTCCTAGGAAAACATTGTGCTCAGAACCCTGCCCCTAAGAATGCCCATCCTACCACGAAACATTCTAGAACACCGTATCCAAGGAAACCGTAACCTTGGAAACCGTATCCTAGGAAACCATGTCTCCTAGGAAACCATTGTGCTCAGAACCCTGCCCCTAAGAATGCCCATCCTACCACGCCACATTCTGGAACACCGTATCCATGGAAACCGTATCCTTGGAAACCGTATCCTAGGAAACCATGTCTCCTAGGAAACCATTGTGCTCAGAACCCTGCCCCTAAGAATGCCCATGCTACCACGCCACATTCTAGAACACCGTATTCTTGGAAACCGTATCCTAGGAAACCATGTCTCCTAGGAAACCATTGTGCTCAGAACCCTTCCACTAAGAATGCCCATCCTACCACGCCACATTGTAGAACACCTTATCCAAGGAAACCGTATCCTTGGAAACCGTATCCTAGGAAACCATGTCTCCTAGGAAACCATTGTGCTCAGAACCCTGCCCCTAAGAATGCCCATCCTACCACGCCACATTCTAGAACACCGTATCCAAGGAAACCGTATCCTAGGAAACCATGTCTCCTAGGAAACCATGTCTCCTAGGAAACCATTGTGCTCAGAACCCTGCCCCTAAGAATGCCCATCCTACCACGCCACATTCTAGAACACCGTATCCAAGGAAACCGTATCCTTGGAAACCGTATCCTAGGAAACCATGTCTCCTAGGAAACCATTGTGCTCAGAACCCTGCCCCTAAGAATGCCCATCCTACCACGCCACATTCTAGAACACCGTATCCAAGGAAACCGTATCCTAGGAAACCATGTCTCCTTGGAAAACATTTTGCTCAGAACCCTGCCCCTAAGAATGCCCATCCTACCACGCCACATTCTAGAACACCGTATCCAAGGAAACCGTATCCTTGGAAACCGTATCCTAGGAAACCATGTCTCCTAGGAAACCATTGTGCTCAGAACCCTGCCCCTAAGAATGCCCATGCTACCACGCCACATTCTAGAACACCGTATTCTTGGAAACCGTATCCTAGGAAACCATGTCTCCTAGGAAACCATTGTGCTCAGAACCCTTCCACTAAGAATGCCCATCCTACCACGCCACATTGTAGAACACCTTATCCAAGGAAACCGTATCCTTGGAAACCGTATCCTAGGAAACCATGTCTCCTAGGAAACCATTGTGCTCAGAACCCTGCCCCTAAGAATGCCCATCCTACCACGCCACATTCTAGAACACCGTATCCAAGGAAACCGTATCCTAGGAAACCATGTCTCCTAGGAAACCATGTCTCCTAGGAAACCATTGTGCTCAGAACCCTGCCCCTAAGAATGCCCATCCTACCACGCCACATTCTAGAACACCGTATCCAAGGAAACCGTATCCTTGGAAACCGTATCCTAGGAAACCATGTCTCCTAGGAAACCATTGTGCTCAGAACCCTGCCCCTAAGAATGCCCATCCTACCACGCCACATTCTAGAACACCGTATCCTAGGAAACCATGTCTCCTTGGAAAACATTTTGCTCAGAACCCTGCCCCTAAGAATGCCCATCCTACCACGCCACATTCTAGAACACCGTATCCAAGGAAACCGTATCCTTGGAAACCGTATCCTAGGAAACCATGTCTCCTAGGAAACCATTGTGCTCAGAACCCTGCACCTAAGAATGCCCATCCTACCACGCCACATTCTAGAACACCGTATCCAAGGAAACCGTATCCTTGGAAACCGTATCCTAGGAAACCATGTCTCCTAGGAAACCATTGTGCTCAGAACCCTGCCCCTAAGAATGCCCATCCTACCACGCCACATTCTAGAACACCGTATCCAAGGAAACCGTATCCTTGGAAAACGTATCCTAGGAAACCATGTCTCCTAGGAAACCATTGTCCTCAGAACCCTGCCCCTAAGAATGCCCATCCTACCACGCCACATTCTAGAACACCGTATCCAAGGAAACCGTATCCTTGGAAACCGTATCCTAGGAAACCATGTCTCCTAGGAAACCATTGTGCTCAGAACCCTTCCCCTAAGAATGCCCATCCTACCACGCCACATTCTAGAACACCGTATCCAAGGAAACCGTATCCTTGGAAACCGTATCCTAGGAAACCATGTCTCCTAGGAAACCATGGTGCTCAGAACCCTGCACCTAAGAATGCCCATCCTACCACGCCACATTCTAGAACACCGTATCCAAGGAAACCGTATCCTTGGAAACCGTATCCTAGGAAACCATGTCTCCTAGAAAATATTGTGCTCAGAACCCTGCACCTGAGAATGCCCATCCTACCACGCCACATTCTAGAACACCGTATCCAAGGAAACCATATTCTTGGAAATCGTATCCTAGGAAACCATGTCTCCTAGGAAACCATTGTGCTCAGAACCCTGCTCCTAAGAATGCGCATCCTACCACGCCACATTCTAGAACACCGTATCCTTGGAAACCGTATCCTAGGAAACCATGTCTCCTAGGAAACCATTGTGCTCAGAACCCTTCCCCTAAGAATGCTCATCCTACCACGCCACATTCTAGAACACCGTATCCAAGGAAACCGTATCCTTGGAAACCGTATCCTAGGAAACCATGTCTCCTAGGAAAACATTGTGCTCAGAACCCTGCCCCTAAGAATGCCCATCCTACCACGACACATTCTAGAACACCGTATCCAAGGAAACCGTAACCTTGGAAACCGTATCCTAGGAAACCATGTCTCCTAGGAAACCATTGTGCTCAGAACCCTGCCCCTAAGAATGCCCATCCTACCACGCCACATTCTGGAACACCGTATCCATGGAAACCGTATCCTTGGAAACCGTATCCTAGGAAACCATGTCTCCTAGGAAACCATTGTGCTCAGAACCCTGCCCCTAAGAATGCCCATGCTACCACGCCACATTCTAGAACACCGTATTCTTGGAAACCGTATCCTAGGAAACCATGTCTCCTAGGAAACCATTGTGCTCAGAACCCTTCCACTAAGAATGCCCATCCTACCACGCCACATTGTAGAACACCTTATCCAAGGAAACCGTATCCTTGGAAACCGTATCCTAGGAAACCATGTCTCCTAGGAAACCATTGTGCTCAGAACCCTGCCCCTAAGAATGCCCATCCTACCACGCCACATTCTAGAACACCGTATCCAAGGAAACCGTATCCTAGGAAACCATGTCTCCTAGGAAACCATGTCTCCTAGGAAACCATTGTGCTCAGAACCCTGCCCCTAAGAATGCCCATCCTACCACGCCACATTCTAGAACACTGTATCCAAGGAAACCGTATCCTTGGAAACCGTATCCTAGGAAACCATGTCTCCTAGGAAACCATTGTGCTCAGAACCCTGCCCCTAAGAATGCCCATCCTACCACGCCACATTCTAGAACACCGTATCCAAGGAAACCGTATCCTAGGAAACCATGTCTCCTTGGAAAACATTTTGCTCAGAACCCTGCCCCTAAGAATGCCCATCCTACAACGCCACATTCTAGAACACCGTATCCAAGGAAACCGTATCCTTGGAAACCGTATCCTAGGAAACCATGTCTCCTAGGAAACCATTGTGCTCAGAACCCTGCACCTAAGAATGTCCATCCTACCACGCCACATTCTAGAACACCGTATCCAAGGAAACCGTATCCTTGGAAACCGTATCCTAGGAAACCATGTCTCCTAGGAAACCATTGTGCTCAGAACCCTTCCCCTAAGAATGCCCATCCTACCACGCCACATTCTAGAACACCGTATCCAAGGAAACCGTATCCTTGGAAACCGTATCCTAGGAAACCATGTCTCCTAGGAAACCATGGTGCTCAGAACCCTGCACCTAAGAATGCCCATCCTACCACGCCACATTCTAGAACACCGTATCCAAGGAAACCGTATCCTTGGAAACCGTATCCTAGGAAACCATGTCTCCTAGAAAATATTGTGCTCAGAACCCTGCCCCTGAGAATGCCCATCCTACCACGCCACATTCTAGAACACCGTATCCAAGGAAACCATATTCTGGAAATCGTATCCTAGGAAACCATGTCTCCTAGGAAACCATTGTGCTCAGAACCCTGCTCCTAAGAATGCGCATCCTACCACGCCACATTCTAGAACACCGTATCCTTGGAAACCGTATCCTAGGAAACCATGTCTCCTAGGAAACCATTGTGCTCAGAACCCTTCCCCTAAGAATGCTCATCCTACCACGCCACATTCTAGAACACCGTATCCAAGGAAACCGTATCCTTGGAAACCGTATCCTAGGAAACCATGTCTCCTAGGAAAACATTGTGCTCAGAACCCTGCCCCTAAGAATGCCCATCCTACCACGAAACATTCTAGAACACCGTATCCAAGGAAACCGTAACCTTGGAAACCGTATCCTAGGAAACCATGTCTCCTAGGAAACCATTGTGCTCAGAACCCTGCCCCTAAGAATGCCCATCCTACCACGCCACATTCTGGAACACCGTATCTATGGAAACCGTATCCTTGGAAACCGTATCCTAGGAAACCATGTCTCCTAGGAAACCATTGTGCTCAGAACCCTGCCCCTAAGAATGCCCATGCTACCACGCCACATTCTAGAACACCGTATTCTTGGAAACCGTATCCTAGGAAACCATGTCTCCTAGGAAACCATTGTGCTCAGAACCCTTCCACTAAGAATGCCCATCCTACCACGGCACATTGTAGAACACCTTATCCAAGGAAACCGTATCCTTGGAAACCGTATCCTAGGAAACCATGTCTCCTAGAAAACCATTGTGCTCAGAACCCTGCCCCTAAGAATGCCCATCCTACCACGCCACATTCTAGAACACCGTATCCAAGGAAACCGTATACTTGGAAACCGTAACCTAGGAAACCATGTCTCCTAGGAAACCATTGTGCTCAGAACCCTGCACCTAAGAATGCCCATCCTACAACGCCACATTCTAGAACACCGTATCCAAGGAAACCGTATCCTAGGAAACCATGTCTCCTAGGAAACCATTGTGCTCAGAACCCTGCACCTAAGAATGCCCATCCTACAACGCCACATTCTAGAACACCGTATCCAAGGAAACCGTATCCTAGGAAACCATGTCTCCTAGGAAACCATTGTGCTCAGAACCCTGCCCCTAAGAATGCCCATCCTATCACGCCACATTCTAGAACACCGTATCCAAAGAAACCGTATCCTTGGAAACCGTATCCTAGGAAACCATGTCTCCTAGGAAACCATTGTGCTCAGAACCCTGCCCCTAAGAATGCCCATCCTACCACGCCACATTCTAGAACACCGTATCCAAGGAAACCGTATCCTAGGAAACCATGTCTCCTAGGAAACCATTGTGCTCAGAACCCTGCCCCTAAGAATGCCCATCCTACCACGCCACATTCTAGAACACCGTATCCAAGGAAACCGTATCCTTGGAAAACGTATCCTAGGAAACCATGTCTCCTAGGAAACCATTGCCCTCAGAACCCTGCCCCTAAGAATGCCCATCCTACCACGCCACATTCTAGAACACCGTATCCAAGGAAACCGTATCCTTGGAAACCGTATCCTAGGAAACCATGTCTACTAGGAAACCATTGTGCTCAGAACCCTGCCCCTAAGAATGCCCATCCTACCACGCCACATTCTAGAACACCGTATCCAAGGAAACCGTATCCTTGGAAACCGTATCCTAGGAAACCATGTCTCCTAGGAAACCATTGTGCTCAGAACCCTGCACCTAAGAATGCCCATCCTACCACGCCACATTCTAGAACACCGTATCCAAGGAAACCGTATCCTTGGAAACCGTATCCTAGGAAACCATGTCTCCTAGGAAACCATTGTGCTCAGAACCCTGCCCCTAAGAATGCCCATCCTACCACGCCACATTCTAGAACACCGTATCCAAGGAAACCGTACCCTTGGAAACCGTATCCTAGGAAACCATGTGTCCTAGGAAACCATTGTGCTCAGAACCCTGCACCTAAGAATGCCCATCCTACCACGCCACATTCTAGAACACCGTATCCAAGGAAACCGTATCCTTGGAAACCGTATCCTAGGAAACCATGTCTCCTTGGAAACCATTCTTCTCAGACCCTGCCCCTAAGAATGCCCATCCTACCACGCCACATTCTAGAACACCGTATCCAAGGAAACCGTATCCTTGGAAACCGTATCCTAGGAAACCATGTGTCCTAGGAAACCATGGTGCTCAGAACCCTGCCCCTAAGAATGCCCATCCTACCACGTCACATTCTAGAACACCGTATCCAAGGAGACCGTATACTTGGAAACCGTATCCTAGGAAACCATGTCTCCTAGGAAACCATTGTGCTCAGAACCCTGCACCTAAGAATGCGCATCCTACAACGCCACATTCTAGAACACCGTATCCAAGGAGACCGTATCCTTGGAAACCGTATCCTAGGAAACCATGTCTCCTAGGAAACCATTGTGCTCAGAACCCTGCACCTAAGAATGCCCATCCTACAACGCCACATTCTAGAACACCGTATCCAAGGAAACCGTATCCTAGGAAACCATGTCTCCTAGGAAACCATTGTGCTCAGAACCCTGCCCCTAAGAATGCCCATCCTACCACGCCACATTCTAGAACACCGTATCCAAGGAAACCGTATCCTTGGAAACCGTATCCTAGGAAACCATGTCTCCTAGGAAACCATTGTGCTCAGAACCCTGCACCTAAGAATGCCCATCCTACCACGCCACATTCTAGAACACCGTATCCAAGGAAACCGTATCCTTGGAAACCGTATCCTAGGAAACCATGTCTCCTAGGAAACCATTGTGCTCAGAACCCTGCCCCTAAGAATGCCCATCCTACCACGCCACATTCTAGAACACCGTATCCAAGGAAACCGTATCCTTGGAAACCGTATCCTAGGAAACCATGTCTCCTAGGAAACCATTGTGCTCAGAACCCTGCCCCTAAGAATGCCCATCCTACCACGCCACATTCTAGAACACCGTATCCAAGGAAACCGTATCCTAGGAAACCATGTCTCCTTGGAAAACATTTTGCTCAGAACCCTGCCCCTAAGAATGCCCATCCTACCACGCCACATTCTAGAACACCGTATCCAAGGAAACCGTATCCTTGGAAACCGTATCCTAGGAAACCATGTCTCCTAGGAAACCATTGTGCTCAGAACCCTGCCCCTAAGAATGCCCATGCTACCACGCCACATTCTAGAACACCGTATTCTTGGAAACCGTATCCTAGGAAACCATGTCTCCTAGGAAACCATTGTGCTCAGAACCCTTCCACTAAGAATGCCCATCCTACCACGCCACATTGTAGAACACCTTATCCAAGGAAACCGTATCCTTGGAAACCGTATCCTAGGAAACCATGTCTCCTAGGAAACCATTGTGCTCAGAACCCTGCCCCTAAGAATGCCCATCCTACCACGCCACATTCTAGAACACCGTATCCAAGGAAACCGTATCCTAGGAAACCATGTCTCCTAGGAAACCATGTCTCCTAGGAAACCATTGTGCTCAGAACCCTGCCCCTAAGAATGCCCATCCTACCACGCCACATTCTAGAACACCGTATCCAAGGAAACCGTATCCTTGGAAACCGTATCCTAGGAAACCATGTCTCCTAGGAAACCATTGTGCTCAGAACCCTGCCCCTAAGAATGCCCATCCTACCACGCCACATTCTAGAACACCGTATCCTAGGAAACCATGTCTCCTTGGAAAACATTTTGCTCAGAACCCTGCCCCTAAGAATGCCCATCCTACCACGCCACATTCTAGAACACCGTATCCAAGGAAACCGTATCCTTGGAAACCGTATCCTAGGAAACCATGTCTCCTAGGAAACCATTGTGCTCAGAACCCTGCACCTAAGAATGCCCATCCTACCACGCCACATTCTAGAACACCGTATCCAAGGAAACCGTATCCTTGGAAACCGTATCCTAGGAAACCATGTCTCCTAGGAAACCATTGTGCTCAGAACCCTGCCCCTAAGAATGCCCATCCTACCACGCCACATTCTAGAACACCGTATCCAAGGAAACCGTATCCTTGGAAAACGTATCCTAGGAAACCATGTCTCCTAGGAAACCATTGTCCTCAGAACCCTGCCCCTAAGAATGCCCATCCTACCACGCCACATTCTAGAACACCGTATCCAAGGAAACCGTATCCTTGGAAACCGTATCCTAGGAAACCATGTCTCCTAGGAAACCATTGTGCTCAGAACCCTTCCCCTAAGAATGCCCATCCTACCACGCCACATTCTAGAACACCGTATCCAAGGAAACCGTATCCTTGGAAACCGTATCCTAGGAAACCATGTCTCCTAGGAAACCATGGTGCTCAGAACCCTGCACCTAAGAATGCCCATCCTACCACGCCACATTCTAGAACACCGTATCCAAGGAAACCGTATCCTTGGAAACCGTATCCTAGGAAACCATGTCTCCTAGAAAATATTGTGCTCAGAACCCTGCACCTGAGAATGCCCATCCTACCACGCCACATTCTAGAACACCGTATCCAAGGAAACCATATTCTTGGAAATCGTATCCTAGGAAACCATGTCTCCTAGGAAACCATTGTGCTCAGAACCCTGCTCCTAAGAATGCGCATCCTACCACGCCACATTCTAGAACACCGTATCCTTGGAAACCGTATCCTAGGAAACCATGTCTCCTAGGAAACCATTGTGCTCAGAACCCTTCCCCTAAGAATGCTCATCCTACCACGCCACATTCTAGAACACCGTATCCAAGGAAACCGTATCCTTGGAAACCGTATCCTAGGAAACCATGTCTCCTAGGAAAACATTGTGCTCAGAACCCTGCCCCTAAGAATGCCCATCCTACCACGAAACATTCTAGAACACCGTATCCAAGGAAACCGTAACCTTGGAAACCGTATCCTAGGAAACCATGTCTCCTAGGAAACCATTGTGCTCAGAACCCTGCCCCTAAGAATGCCCATCCTACCACGCCACATTCTGGAACACCGTATCCATGGAAACCGTATCCTTGGAAACCGTATCCTAGGAAACCATGTCTCCTAGGAAACCATTGTGCTCAGAACCCTGCCCCTAAGAATGCCCATGCTACCACGCCACATTCTAGAACACCGTATTCTTGGAAACCGTATCCTAGGAAACCATGTCTCCTAGGAAACCATTGTGCTCAGAACCCTTCCACTAAGAATGCCCATCCTACCACGCCACATTGTAGAACACCTTATCCAAGGAAACCGTATCCTTGGAAACCGTATCCTAGGAAACCATGTCTCCTAGGAAACCATTGTGCTCAGAACCCTGCCCCTAAGAATGCCCATCCTACCACGCCACATTCTAGAACACCGTATCCAAGGAAACCGTATCCTAGGAAACCATGTCTCCTAGGAAACCATGTCTCCTAGGAAACCATTGTGCTCAGAACCCTGCCCCTAAGAATGCCCATCCTACCACGCCACATTCTAGAACACTGTATCCAAGGAAACCGTATCCTTGGAAACCGTATCCTAGGAAACCATGTCTCCTAGGAAACCATTGTGCTCAGAACCCTGCCCCTAAGAATGCCCATCCTACCACGCCACATTCTAGAACACCGTATCCAAGGAAACCGTATCCTAGGAAACCATGTCTCCTTGGAAAACATTTTGCTCAGAACCCTGCCCCTAAGAATGCCCATCCTACAACGCCACATTCTAGAACACCGTATCCAAGGAAACCGTATCCTTGGAAACCGTATCCTAGGAAACCATGTCTCCTAGGAAACCATTGTGCTCAGAACCCTGCACCTAAGAATGTCCATCCTACCACGCCACATTCTAGAACACCGTATCCAAGGAAACCGTATCCTTGGAAACCGTATCCTAGGAAACCATGTCTCCTAGGAAACCATTGTGCTCAGAACCCTTCCCCTAAGAATGCCCATCCTACCACGCCACATTCTAGAACACCGTATCCAAGGAAACCGTATCCTTGGAAACCGTATCCTAGGAAACCATGTCTCCTAGGAAACCATGGTGCTCAGAACCCTGCACCTAAGAATGCCCATCCTACCACGCCACATTCTAGAACACCGTATCCAAGGAAACCGTATCCTTGGAAACCGTATCCTAGGAAACCATGTCTCCTAGAAAATATTGTGCTCAGAACCCTGCCCCTGAGAATGCCCATCCTACCACGCCACATTCTAGAACACCGTATCCAAGGAAACCATATTCTGGAAATCGTATCCTAGGAAACCATGTCTCCTAGGAAACCATTGTGCTCAGAACCCTGCTCCTAAGAATGCGCATCCTACCACGCCACATTCTAGAACACCGTATCCTTGGAAACCGTATCCTAGGAAACCATGTCTCCTAGGAAACCATTGTGCTCAGAACCCTTCCCCTAAGAATGCTCATCCTACCACGCCACATTCTAGAACACCGTATCCAAGGAAACCGTATCCTTGGAAACCGTATCCTAGGAAACCATGTCTCCTAGGAAAACATTGTGCTCAGAACCCTGCCCCTAAGAATGCCCATCCTACCACGAAACATTCTAGAACACCGTATCCAAGGAAACCGTAACCTTGGAAACCGTATCCTAGGAAACCATGTCTCCTAGGAAACCATTGTGCTCAGAACCCTGCCCCTAAGAATGCCCATCCTACCACGCCACATTCTGGAACACCGTATCTATGGAAACCGTATCCTTGGAAACCGTATCCTAGGAAACCATGTCTCCTAGGAAACCATTGTGCTCAGAACCCTGCCCCTAAGAATGCCCATGCTACCACGCCACATTCTAGAACACCGTATTCTTGGAAACCGTATCCTAGGAAACCATGTCTCCTAGGAAACCATTGTGCTCAGAACCCTTCCACTAAGAATGCCCATCCTACCACGGCACATTGTAGAACACCTTATCCAAGGAAACCGTATCCTTGGAAACCGTATCCTAGGAAACCATGTCTCCTAGAAAACCATTGTGCTCAGAACCCTGCCCCTAAGAATGCCCATCCTACCACGCCACATTCTAGAACACCGTATCCAAGGAAACCGTATACTTGGAAACCGTAACCTAGGAAACCATGTCTCCTAGGAAACCATTGTGCTCAGAACCCTGCACCTAAGAATGCCCATCCTACAACGCCACATTCTAGAACACCGTATCCAAGGAAACCGTATCCTAGGAAACCATGTCTCCTAGGAAACCATTGTGCTCAGAACCCTGCACCTAAGAATGCCCATCCTACAACGCCACATTCTAGAACACCGTATCCAAGGAAACCGTATCCTAGGAAACCATGTCTCCTAGGAAACCATTGTGCTCAGAACCCTGCCCCTAAGAATGCCCATCCTATCACGCCACATTCTAGAACACCGTATCCAAAGAAACCGTATCCTTGGAAACCGTATCCTAGGAAACCATGTCTCCTAGGAAACCATTGTGCTCAGAACCCTGCCCCTAAGAATGCCCATCCTACCACGCCACATTCTAGAACACCGTATCCAAGGAAACCGTATCCTAGGAAACCATGTCTCCTAGGAAACCATTGTGCTCAGAACCCTGCCCCTAAGAATGCCCATCCTACCACGCCACATTCTAGAACACCGTATCCAAGGAAACCGTATCCTTGGAAAACGTATCCTAGGAAACCATGTCTCCTAGGAAACCATTGCCCTCAGAACCCTGCCCCTAAGAATGCCCATCCTACCACGCCACATTCTAGAACACCGTATCCAAGGAAACCGTATCCTTGGAAACCGTATCCTAGGAAACCATGTCTACTAGGAAACCATTGTGCTCAGAACCCTGCCCCTAAGAATGCCCATCCTACCACGCCACATTCTAGAACACCGTATCCAAGGAAACCGTATCCTTGGAAACCGTATCCTAGGAAACCATGTCTCCTAGGAAACCATTGTGCTCAGAACCCTGCACCTAAGAATGCCCATCCTACCACGCCACATTCTAGAACACCGTATCCAAGGAAACCGTATCCTTGGAAACCGTATCCTAGGAAACCATGTCTCCTAGGAAACCATTGTGCTCAGAACCCTGCCCCTAAGAATGCCCATCCTACCACGCCACATTCTAGAACACCGTATCCAAGGAAACCGTACCCTTGGAAACCGTATCCTAGGAAACCATGTGTCCTAGGAAACCATTGTGCTCAGAACCCTGCACCTAAGAATGCCCATCCTACCACGCCACATTCTAGAACACCGTATCCAAGGAAACCGTATCCTTGGAAACCGTATCCTAGGAAACCATGTCTCCTTGGAAACCATTCTTCTCAGACCCTGCCCCTAAGAATGCCCATCCTACCACGCCACATTCTAGAACACCGTATCCAAGGAAACCGTATCCTTGGAAACCGTATCCTAGGAAACCATGTGTCCTAGGAAACCATGGTGCTCAGAACCCTGCCCCTAAGAATGCCCATCCTACCACGTCACATTCTAGAACACCGTATCCAAGGAGACCGTATACTTGGAAACCGTATCCTAGGAAACCATGTCTCCTAGGAAACCATTGTGCTCAGAACCCTGCACCTAAGAATGCGCATCCTACAACGCCACATTCTAGAACACCGTATCCAAGGAGACCGTATCCTTGGAAACCGTATCCTAGGAAACCATGTCTCCTAGGAAACCATTGTGCTCAGAACCCTGCACCTAAGAATGCCCATCCTACAACGCCACATTCTAGAACACCGTATCCAAGGAAACCGTATCCTAGGAAACCATGTCTCCTAGGAAACCATTGTGCTCAGAACCCTGCCCCTAAGAATGCCCATCCTACCACGCCACATTCTAGAACACCGTATCCAAGGAAACCGTATCCTTGGAAACCGTATCCTAGGAAACCATGTCTCCTAGGAAACCATTGTGCTCAGAACCCTGCACCTAAGAATGCCCATCCTACCACGCCACATTCTAGAACACCGTATCCAAGGAAACCGTATCCTTGGAAACCGTATCCTAGGAAACCATGTCTCCTAGGAAACCATTGTGCTCAGAACCCTGCCCCTAAGAATGCCCATCCTACCACGCCACATTCTAGAACACCGTATCCAAGGAAACCGTACCCTTGGAAACCGTATCCTAGGAAACCATGTGTCCTAGGAAACCATTGTGCTCAGAACCCTGCACCTAAGAATGCCCATCCTACCACGCCACATTCTAGAACACCGTATCCAAGGAAACCGTATCCTTGGAAACCGTATCCTAGGAAACCATGTCTCCTTGGAAACCATTCTTCTCAGACCCTGCCCCTAAGAATGCCCATCCTACCACGCCACATTCTAGAACACCGTATCCAAAGAAACCGTATCCTTGGAAACCGTATCCTAGGAAACCATGTGTCCTAGGAAACCATGGTGCTCAGAACCCTGCCCCTAAGAATGCCCATCCTACCACGTCACATTCTAGAACACTGTATCCAAGGAGACCGTATACTTGGAAACCGTATCCTAGTAAACCATGTCTCCTAGGAAACCATTGTGCTCAGAACCCTGCACCTAAGAATGCCCATCCTACAACGCCACATTCTAGAACACCGTATCCAAGGAAACCGTATCCTTGGAAACCGTATCCTAGGAAACCATGTCTCCTAGGAAACCATTGTGCTCAGAACCCTGCCCCTAAGAATGCCCATCCTACCACGCCACATTCTAGAACACCGTATCCAAGGAAACCGTATCCTTGGAAACCGTATCCTAGGAAACCATGTCTCCTAGGAAACCATTGTGCTCAGAACCCTGCCCCTAAGAATGCCCATCCTACCACGCCACATTCTAGAACACCGTATCCAAGGAAACCGTATCCTTGGAAACCGTATCCTAGGAAACCATGTCTCCTAGGAAACCATTGTGCTCAGAACCCTGCCCCTAAGAATGCCCATCCTACCACGCCACATTCTAGAACACCGTATCCAAGGAAACCGTACCCTTGGAAACCGTATCCTAGGAAACCATGTCTCCTTGGAAACCATTCTTCTCAGACCCTGCCCCTAAGAATGCCCAACCTACCACGCCACATTCTAGAACACCGTATCCAAGGAAACCGTATCCTTGGAAACCGTATCCTAGGAAACCATGTGTCCTAGGAAACCATGGTGCTCAGAACCCTGCCCCTAAGAATGCCCATCCTACCACGTCACATTCTAGAACACCGTATCCAAGGAGACCGTATACTTGGAAACCGTATCCTAGGAAACCATGTCTCCTAGGAAACCATTGTGCTCAGAACCCTGCACCTAAGAATGCCCATCCTACAACGCCACATTCTAGAACACCGTAACCAAGGAAACCGTATCCTAGGAAACCATGTCTCCTAGGAAACCATTGTGCTCAGAACCCTGCCCCTAAGAATGCCCATCCTATCACGCCACATTCTAGAACACCGTATCCAAGGAAACCGTATCCTTGGAAACCGTATCCTAGGAAACCATGTCTCCTAGGAAACCATTGTGCTCAGAACCCTGCCCCTAAGAATGCCCATCCTATCACGCCACATTCTAGAACACCGTATCCAAGGAAACCGTATCCTTGGAAACCGTATCCTAGGAAACCATGTCTCCTAGGAAACCATTGTGCTCAGAACCCTGCCCCTAAGAATGCCCATCCTACCACGCCACATTCTAGAACACCGTATGCAAGGAAACCGTATCCTTGGAAACCGTATCCTAGGAAACCATGTCTCCTAGGAAACCATTGTGCTCAGAACCCTGCCCCTAAGAATGCCCATCCTCACTCCACATTCTAGAACACCGTATCCAAGGAAACCGTATCCTTGGAAACCGTATCCTAGGAAACCATGTCTCCTAGGAAACCATTGTGCTCAGAACCCTGCACCTAAGAATGCCCATCCTACCACGCCACATTCTAGAACACCGTATCCAAGGAAACCGTATCCAAGGAAACCGTATCCTAGGAAACCATGTCTCCTAGGAAACCATTGTGCTCAGAACCCTGCCCCTAAGAATGCCCATCCTACCACGCCACATTCTAGAACACCGTATCCAAGGAAACCGTACCCTTGGAAACCGTATCCTAGGAAACCATGTGTCCTAGGAAACCATTGTGCTCAGAACCCTGCCCCTAAGAATGCCCATCCTACCACGCCACATTCTAGAACACCGTATCCAAGGAAACCGTATCCTTGGAAACCGTATCCTAGGAAACCATGTCTCCTTGGAAACCATTCTGCTCAGAACCCTGCCCCTAAGAATGCCCATCCTACCACGCCACATTCTAGAACACCGTATCCAAGGAAACCGTATCCTTGGAAACCGTATCCTAGGAAACCATGTCTCCTAGGAAACCATTGTGCTCAGAACCCTGCCCCTAAGAATGCCCATCCTACCACGCCACATTCTAGAACACCGTATCCAAGGAAACCGTATCCTAGGAAACCATGTCTCCTTGGAAAACATTTTGCTCAGAACCCTGCCCCTAAGAATGCCCATCCTACCACGCCACATTCTAGAACACCGTATCCAAGGAAACCGTATCCTTGGAAACCGTATCCTAGGAAACCATGTCTCCTAGGAAACCATTGTGCTCAGAACCCTGCCCCTAAGAATGCCCATGCTACCACGCCACATTCTAGAACACCGTATTCTTGGAAACCGTATCCTAGGAAACCATGTCTCCTAGGAAACCATTGTGCTCAGAACCCTTCCACTAAGAATGCCCATCCTACCACGCCACATTGTAGAACACCTTATCCAAGGAAACCGTATCCTTGGAAACCGTATCCTAGGAAACCATGTCTCCTAGGAAACCATTGTGCTCAGAACCCTGCCCCTAAGAATGCCCATCCTACCACGCCACATTCTAGAACACCGTATCCAAGGAAACCGTATCCTAGGAAACCATGTCTCCTAGGAAACCATGTCTCCTAGGAAACCATTGTGCTCAGAACCCTGCCCCTAAGAATGCCCATCCTACCACGCCACATTCTAGAACACCGTATCCAAGGAAACCGTATCCTTGGAAACCGTATCCTAGGAAACCATGTCTCCTAGGAAACCATTGTGCTCAGAACCCTGCCCCTAAGAATGCCCATCCTACCACGCCACATTCTAGAACACCGTATCCTAGGAAACCATGTCTCCTTGGAAAACATTTTGCTCAGAACCCTGCCCCTAAGAATGCCCATCCTACCACGCCACATTCTAGAACACCGTATCCAAGGAAACCGTATCCTTGGAAACCGTATCCTAGGAAACCATGTCTCCTAGGAAACCATTGTGCTCAGAACCCTGCACCTAAGAATGCCCATCCTACCACGCCACATTCTAGAACACCGTATCCAAGGAAACCGTATCCTTGGAAACCGTATCCTAGGAAACCATGTCTCCTAGGAAACCATTGTGCTCAGAACCCTGCCCCTAAGAATGCCCATCCTACCACGCCACATTCTAGAACACCGTATCCAAGGAAACCGTATCCTTGGAAAACGTATCCTAGGAAACCATGTCTCCTAGGAAACCATTGTCCTCAGAACCCTGCCCCTAAGAATGCCCATCCTACCACGCCACATTCTAGAACACCGTATCCAAGGAAACCGTATCCTTGGAAACCGTATCCTAGGAAACCATGTCTCCTAGGAAACCATTGTGCTCAGAACCCTTCCCCTAAGAATGCCCATCCTACCACGCCACATTCTAGAACACCGTATCCAAGGAAACCGTATCCTTGGAAACCGTATCCTAGGAAACCATGTCTCCTAGGAAACCATGGTGCTCAGAACCCTGCACCTAAGAATGCCCATCCTACCACGCCACATTCTAGAACACCGTATCCAAGGAAACCGTATCCTTGGAAACCGTATCCTAGGAAACCATGTCTCCTAGAAAATATTGTGCTCAGAACCCTGCACCTGAGAATGCCCATCCTACCACGCCACATTCTAGAACACCGTATCCAAGGAAACCATATTCTTGGAAATCGTATCCTAGGAAACCATGTCTCCTAGGAAACCATTGTGCTCAGAACCCTGCTCCTAAGAATGCGCATCCTACCACGCCACATTCTAGAACACCGTATCCTTGGAAACCGTATCCTAGGAAACCATGTCTCCTAGGAAACCATTGTGCTCAGAACCCTTCCCCTAAGAATGCTCATCCTACCACGCCACATTCTAGAACACCGTATCCAAGGAAACCGTATCCTTGGAAACCGTATCCTAGGAAACCATGTCTCCTAGGAAAACATTGTGCTCAGAACCCTGCCCCTAAGAATGCCCATCCTACCACGAAACATTCTAGAACACCGTATCCAAGGAAACCGTAACCTTGGAAACCGTATCCTAGGAAACCATGTCTCCTAGGAAACCATTGTGCTCAGAACCCTGCCCCTAAGAATGCCCATCCTACCACGCCACATTCTGGAACACCGTATCCATGGAAACCGTATCCTTGGAAACCGTATCCTAGGAAACCATGTCTCCTAGGAAACCATTGTGCTCAGAACCCTGCCCCTAAGAATGCCCATGCTACCACGCCACATTCTAGAACACCGTATTCTTGGAAACCGTATCCTAGGAAACCATGTCTCCTAGGAAACCATTGTGCTCAGAACCCTTCCACTAAGAATGCCCATCCTACCACGCCACATTGTAGAACACCTTATCCAAGGAAACCGTATCCGTGGAAACCGTATCCTAGGAAACCATGTCTCCTAGGAAACCATTGTGCTCAGAACCCTGCCCCTAAGAATGCCCATCCTACCACGCCACATTCTAGAACACCGTATCCAAGGAAACCGTATCCTAGGAAACCATGTCTCCTAGGAAACCATGTCTCCTAGGAAACCATTGTGCTCAGAACCCTGCCCCTAAGAATGCCCATCCTACCACGCCACATTCTAGAACACTGTATCCAAGGAAACCGTATCCTTGGAAACCGTATCCTAGGAAACCATGTCTCCTAGGAAACCATTGTGCTCAGAACCCTGCCCCTAAGAATGCCCATCCTACCACGCCACATTCTAGAACACCGTATCCAAGGAAACCGTATCCTAGGAAACCATGTCTCCTTGGAAAACATTTTGCTCAGAACCCTGCCCCTAAGAATGCCCATCCTACAACGCCACATTCTAGAACACCGTATCCAAGGAAACCGTATCCTTGGAAACCGTATCCTAGGAAACCATGTCTCCTAGGAAACCATTGTGCTCAGAACCCTGCACCTAAGAATGTCCATCCTACCACGCCACATTCTAGAACACCGTATCCAAGGAAACCGTATCCTTGGAAACCGTATCCTAGGAAACCATGTCTCCTAGGAAACCATTGTGCTCAGAACCCTTCCCCTAAGAATGCCCATCCTACCACGCCACATTCTAGAACACCGTATCCAAGGAAACCGTATCCTTGGAAACCGTATCCTAGGAAACCATGTCTCCTAGGAAACCATGGTGCTCAGAACCCTGCACCTAAGAATGCCCATCCTACCACGCCACATTCTAGAACACCGTATCCAAGGAAACCGTATCCTTGGAAACCGTATCCTAGGAAACCATGTCTCCTAGAAAATATTGTGCTCAGAACCCTGCCCCTGAGAATGCCCATCCTACCACGCCACATTCTAGAACACCATATCCAAGGAAACCATATTCTGGAAATCGTATCCTAGGAAACCATGTCTCCTAGGAAACCATTGTGCTCAGAACCCTGCTCCTAAGAATGCGCATCCTACCACGCCACATTCTAGAACACCGTATCCTTGGAAACCGTATCCTAGGAAACCATGTCTCCTAGGAAACCATTGTGCTCAGAACCCTTCCCCTAAGAATGCTCATCCTACCACGCCACATTCTAGAACACCGTATCCAAGGAAACCGTATCCTTGGAAACCGTATCCTAGGAAACCATGTCTCCTAGGAAAACATTGTGCTCAGAACCCTGCCCCTAAGAATGCCCATCCTACCACGAAACATTCTAGAACACCGTATCCAAGGAAACCGTAACCTTGGAAACCGTATCCTAGGAAACCATGTCTCCTAGGAAACCATTGTGCTCAGAACCCTGCCCCTAAGAATGCCCATCCTACCACGCCACATTCTGGAACACCGTATCTATGGAAACCGTATCCTTGGAAACCGTATCCTAGGAAACCATGTCTCCTAGGAAACCATTGTGCTCAGAACCCTGCCCCTAAGAATGCCCATGCTACCACGCCACATTCTAGAACACCGTATTCTTGGAAACCGTATCCTAGGAAACCATGTCTCCTAGGAAACCATTGGGCTCAGAACCCTTCCACTAAGAATGCCCATCCTACCACGCCACATTGTAGAACACCTTATCCAAGGAAACCGTATCCTTGGAAACCGTATCCTAGGAAACCATGTCTCCTAGAAAACCATTGTGCTCAGAACCCTGCCCCTAAGAATGCCCATCCTACCACGCCACATTCTAGAACACCGTATCCAAGGAAACCGTATACTTGGAAACCGTAACCTAGGAAACCATGTCTCCTAGGAAACCATTGTGCTCAGAACCCTGCACCTAAGAATGCCCATCCTACAACGCCACATTCTAGAACACCGTATCCAAGGAAACCGTATCCTAGGAAACCATGTCTCCTAGGAAACCATTGTGCTCAGAACCCTGCACCTAAGAATGCCCATCCTACAACGCCACATTCTAGAACACCGTATCCAAGGAAACCGTATCCTAGGAAACCATGTCTCCTAGGAAACCATTGTGCTCAGAACCCTGCCCCTAAGAATGCCCATCCTATCACGCCACATTCTAGAACACCGTATCCAAAGAAACCGTATCCTTGGAAACCGTATCCTAGGAAACCATGTCTCCTAGGAAACCATTGTGCTCAGAACCCTGCCCCTAAGAATGCCCATCCTACCACGCCACATTCTAGAACACCGTATCCAAGGAAACCGTATCCTAGGAAACCATGTCTCCTAGGAAACCATTGTGCTCAGAACCCTGCCCCTAAGAATGCCCATCCTACCACGCCACATTCTAGAACACCGTATCCAAGGAAACCGTATCCTTGGAAAACGTATCCTAGGAAACCATGTCTCCTAGGAAACCATTGTCCTCAGAACCCTGCCCCTAAGAATGCCCATCCTACCACGCCACATTCTAGAACACCGTATCCAAGGAAACCGTATCCTTGGAAACCGTATCCTAGGAAACCATGTCTCCTAGGAAACCATTGTGCTCAGAACCCTGCCCCTAAGAATGCCCATCCTACCACGCCACATTCTAGAACACCGTATCCAAGGAAACCGTATCCTTGGAAACCGTATCCTAGGAAACCATGTCTCCTAGGAAACCATTGTGCTCAGAACCCTGCACCTAAGAATGCCCATCCTACCACGCCACATTCTAGAACACCGTATCCAAGGAAACCGTATCCTTGGAAACCGTATCCTAGGAAACCATGTCTCCTAGGAAACCATTGTGCTCAGAACCCTGCCCCTAAGAATGCCCATCCTACCACGCCACATTCTAGAACACCGTATCCAAGGAAACCGTACCCTTGGAAACCGTATCCTAGGAAACCATGTGTCCTAGGAAACCATTGTGCTCAGAACCCTGCACCTAAGAATGCCCATCCTACCACGCCACATTCTAGAACACCGTATCCAAGGAAACCGTATCCTTGGAAACCGTATCCTAGGAAACCATGTCTCCTTGGAAACCATTCTTCTCAGACCCTGCCCCTAAGAATGCCCATCCTACCACGCCACATTCTAGAACACCGTATCCAAGGAAACCGTATCCTTGGAAACCGTATCCTAGGAAACCATGTGTCCTAGGAAACCATGGTGCTCAGAACCCTGCCCCTAAGAATGCCCATCCTACCACGTCACATTCTAGAACACCGTATCCAAGGAGACCGTATACTTGGAAACCGTATCCTAGGAAACCATGTCTCCTAGGAAACCATTGTGCTCAGAACCCTGCACCTAAGAATGCGCATCCTACAACGCCACATTCTAGAACACCGTATCCAAGGAGACCGTATCCTTGGAAACCGTATCCTAGGAAACCATGTCTCCTAGGAAACCATTGTGCTCAGAACCCTGCACCTAAGAATGCCCATCCTACAACGCCACATTCTAGAACACCGTATCCAAGGAAACCGTATCCTAGGAAACCATGTCTCCTAGGAAACCATTGTGCTCAGAACCCTGCCCCTAAGAATGCCCATCCTACCACGCCACATTCTAGAACACCGTATCCAAGGAAACCGTATCCTTGGAAACCGTATCCTAGGAAACCATGTCTCCTAGGAAACCATTGTGCTCAGAACCCTGCACCTAAGAATGCCCATCCTACCACGCCACATTCTAGAACACCGTATCCAAGGAAACCGTATCCTTGGAAACCGTATCCTAGGAAACCATGTCTCCTAGGAAACCATTGTGCTCAGAACCCTGCCCCTAAGAATGCCCATCCTACCACGCCACATTCTAGAACACCGTATCCAAGGAAACCGTACCCTTGGAAACCGTATCCTAGGAAACCATGTGTCCTAGGAAACCATTGTGCTCAGAACCCTGCACCTAAGAATGCCCATCCTACCACGCCACATTCTAGAACACCGTATCCAAGGAAACCGTATCCTTGGAAACCGTATCCTAGGAAACCATGTCTCCTTGGAAACCATTCTTCTCAGACCCTGCCCCTAAGAATGCCCATCCTACCACGCCACATTCTAGAACACCGTATCCAAAGAAACCGTATCCTTGGAAACCGTATCCTAGGAAACCATGTGTCCTAGGAAACCATGGTGCTCAGAACCCTGCCCCTAAGAATGCCCATCCTACCACGTCACATTCTAGAACACTGTATCCAAGGAGACCGTATACTTGGAAACCGTATCCTAGTAAACCATGTCTCCTAGGAAACCATTGTGCTCAGAACCCTGCACCTAAGAATGCCCATCCTACAACGCCACATTCTAGAACACCGTATCCAAGGAAACCGTATCCTTGGAAACCGTATCCTAGGAAACCATGTCTCCTAGGAAACCATTGTGCTCAGAACCCTGCCCCTAAGAATGCCCATCCTACCACGCCACATTCTAGAACACCGTATCCAAGGAAACCGTATCCTTGGAAACCGTATCCTAGGAAACCATGTCTCCTAGGAAACCATTGTGCTCAGAACCCTGCCCCTAAGAATGCCCATCCTACCACGCCACATTCTAGAACACCGTATCCAAGGAAACCGTATCCTTGGAAACCGTATCCTAGGAAACCATGTCTCCTAGGAAACCATTGTGCTCAGAACCCTGCCCCTAAGAATGCCCATCCTACCACGCCACATTCTAGAACACCGTATCCAAGGAAACCGTACCCTTGGAAACCGTATCCTAGGAAACCATGTCTCCTTGGAAACCATTCTTCTCAGACCCTGCCCCTAAGAATGCCCAACCTACCACGCCACATTCTAGAACACCGTATCCAAGGAAACCGTATCCTTGGAAACCGTATCCTAGGAAACCATGTGTCCTAGGAAACCATGGTGCTCAGAACCCTGCCCCTAAGAATGCCCATCCTACCACGTCACATTCTAGAACACCGTATCCAAGGAGACCGTATACTTGGAAACCGTATCCTAGGAAACCATGTCTCCTAGGAAACCATTGTGCTCAGAACCCTGCACCTAAGAATGCCCATCCTACAACGCCACATTCTAGAACACCGTAACCAAGGAAACCGTATCCTAGGAAACCATGTCTCCTAGGAAACCATTGTGCTCAGAACCCTGCCCCTAAGAATGCCCATCCTATCACGCCACATTCTAGAACACCGTATCCAAGGAAACCGTATCCTTGGAAACCGTATCCTAGGAAACCATGTCTCCTAGGAAACCATTGTGCTCAGAACCCTGCCCCTAAGAATGCCCATCCTATCACGCCACATTCTAGAACACCGTATCCAAGGAAACCGTATCCTTGGAAACCGTATCCTAGGAAACCATGTCTCCTAGGAAACCATTGTGCTCAGAACCCTGCCCCTAAGAATGCCCATCCTACCACGCCACATTCTAGAACACCGTATGCAAGGAAACCGTATCCTTGGAAACCGTATCCTAGGAAACCATGTCTCCTAGGAAACCATTGTGCTCAGAACCCTGCCCCTAAGAATGCCCATCCTCACTCCACATTCTAGAACACCGTATCCAAGGAAACCGTATCCTTGGAAACCGTATCCTAGGAAACCATGTCTCCTAGGAAACCATTGTGCTCAGAACCCTGCACCTAAGAATGCCCATCCTACCACGCCACATTCTAGAACACCGTATCCAAGGAAACCGTATCCAAGGAAACCGTATCCTAGGAAACCATGTCTCCTAGGAAACCATTGTGCTCAGAACCCTGCCCCTAAGAATGCCCATCCTACCACGCCACATTCTAGAACACCGTATCCAAGGAAACCGTACCCTTGGAAACCGTATCCTAGGAAACCATGTGTCCTAGGAAACCATTGTGCTCAGAACCCTGCCCCTAAGAATGCCCATCCTACCACGCCACATTCTAGAACACCGTATCCAAGGAAACCGTATCCTTGGAAACCGTATCCTAGGAAACCATGTCTCCTTGGAAACCATTCTGCTCAGAACCCTGCCCCTAAGAATGCCCATCCTACCACGCCACATTCTAGAACACCGTATCCAAGGAAACCGTATCCTTGGAAACCGTATCCTAGGAAACCATGTCTCCTAGGAAACCATTGTGCTCAGAACCCTGCCCCTAAGAATGCCCATCCTACCCCGCCACATTCTAGAACACCGTATCCAAGGAAACCGTACCCTTGGAAACCGTATCCTAGGAAACCATGTGTCCTAGGAAACCATTGTGCTCAGAACCCTGCCCCTAAGAATGCCCATCCTACCACGCCACATTCTAGAACACCGTATCCAAGGAAACCGTATCCTTGGAAACCGTATCCTAGGAAACCATGTCTCCTTGGAAACCATTCTTCTCAGACCCTGCCCCTAAGAATGCCCATCCTACCACGCCACATTCTAGAACACCGTATCCAAGGAAACCGTATCCTTGGAAACCGTATCCTAGGAAACCATGTGTCCTAGGAAACCATGGTGCTCAGAACCCTGCCCCTAAGAATGCCCATCCTACCACGTCACATTCTAGAACACCGTATCCAAGGAGACCGTATACTTGGAAACCGTATCCTAGGAAACCATGTCTCCTAGGAAACCATTGTGCTCAGAACCCTGCACCTAAGAATGCCCATCCTACAACGCCACATTCTAGAACACCGTAACCAAGGAAACCGTATCCTAGGAAACCATGTCTCCTAGGAAACCATTGTGCTCAGAACCCTGCCCCTAAGAATGCCCATCCTATCACGCCACATTCTAGAACACCGTATCCAAGGAAACCGTATCCTTGGAAACCGTATCCTAGGAAACCATGTCTCCTAGGAAACCATTGTGCTCAGAACCCTGCCCCTAAGAATGCCCATCCTATCACGCCACATTCTAGAACACCGTATCCAAGGAAACCGTATCCTTGGAAACCGTATCCTAGGAAACCATGTCTCCTAGGAAACCATTGTGCTCAGAACCCTGCCCCTAAGAATGCCCATCCTACCACGCCACATTCTAGAACACCGTATGCAAGGAAACCGTATCCTTGGAAACCGTATCCTAGGAAACCATGTCTCCTAGGAAACCATTGTGCTCAGAACCCTGCCCCTAAGAATGCCCATCCTCACTCCACATTCTAGAACACCGTATCCAAGGAAACCGTATCCTTGGAAACCGTATCCTAGGAAACCATGTCTCCTAGGAAACCATTGTGCTCAGAACCCTGCACCTAAGAATGCCCATCCTACCACGCCACATTCTAGAACACCGTATCCAAGGAAACCGTATCCAAGGAAACCGTATCCTAGGAAACCATGTCTCCTAGGAAACCATTGTGCTCAGAACCCTGCCCCTAAGAATGCCCATCCTACCACGCTACATTCTAGAACACCGTATCCAAGGAAACCGTACCCTTGGAAACCGTATCCTAGGAAACCATGTGTCCTAGGAAACCATTGTGCTCAGAACCCTGCCCCTAAGAATGCCCATCCTACCACGCCACATTCTAGAACACCGTATCCAAGGAAACCGTATCCTTGGAAACCGTATCCTAGGAAACCATGTCTCCTTGGAAACCATTCTGCTCAGAACCCTGCCCCTAAGAATGCCCATCCTACCACGCCACATTCTAGAACACCGTATCCAAGGAAACCGTATCCTTGGAAACCGTATCCTAGGAAACCATGTCTCCTAGGAAACCATTGTGCTCAGAACCCTGCCCCTAAAAATGCCCATCCTACCACGCCACATTCTAGAACACCGTATCCAAGGAAACCGTATCCTTGTAAACCGTATCCTAGGAAACCATGTCTCCTAGGAAACCATTGTGCTCAGAACCCTGCCCCTAAGAATGCCCATCCTACCACACCACATTCTAGAACACCGTATCCAAGGAAACCGTATCCTTGGAAACCGTATCCTAGGAAACCATGTGTCCTAGGAAACCATTGTGCTCAGAACCCTGCCCCTAAGAATGCCCATCCTACCACGCCACATTCTAGAACACCGTATCCAAGGAAACCGTATCCTTGGAAACCGTATCCTAGGAAACCATGTCTCCTTGGAAACCATTCTTCTCAGACCCTGCCCCTAAGAATGCCCATCCTACCACGCCACATTCTAGAACACCGTATCCAAGGAAACCGTATCCTTGGAAACCGTATCCTAGGAAACCATGTCTCCTAGGAAACCATGGTGCTCAGAACCCTTCCCCTAAGAATGCCCATCCTACCACGTCACATTCTAGAACACCGTATCCAAGGAGACCGTATACTTTGAATTCGTATCCTAGGAAACCATGTCTCCTAGGAAACCATTGTGCTCAGAACCCTGCACCTAAGAATGCCCATCCTACAACGCCACATTCTAGAACACCGTATCCAAGGAAACCGTATCCTTGGAAACCGTATCCTAGGAAACCATGTCTCCTAGGAAACCATTGTGCTCAGAACCCTGCACCTAAGAATGCCCATCCTACAACGCCACATTCTAGAACACCGTATCCAAGGAAACCGTATCCTAGGAAACCATGTCTCCTAGGAAACCATTGTGCTCAGAACCCTGCCCCTAAGAATGCCCATCCTATCACGCCACATTCTAGAACACCGTATCCAAGGAAACCGTATCCTTGGAAACCGTATCCTAGGAAACCATGTCTCCTAGGAAACCATTGTGCTCAGAACCCTGCCCCTAAGAATGCCCATCCTACCACGCCACATTCTAGAACACCGTATCCAAGGAAACCGTATCCTTGGAAACCGTATCCTAGGAAACCATGTCTCCTAGGAAACCATTGTGCTCAGAACCCTGCCCCTAAGAATGCCCATCCTATCACGCCACATTCTAGAACACCGTATCCAAGGAAACCGTATCCTTGGAAACCGTACCCTGGAAACCATGTCTCCTGGGCAACCATTGTGCTCAGAACCCTGCCCCTAATAATGCCCATCCTACCACGCCACATTCTAGAACACCGTATCCAAGGAAACCGTATCCTTGGAAACCGTATCCTAGGAAACCATGTCTCCTAGGAAACCATTGTGCTCAGAACCCTGCCCCTAAGAATGCCCATCCTACCACGTCACATTCTAGAACACCGTATCCAAGGAGACCGTATACTTGGAAACCGTATCCTAGGAAACCATGTCTCCTAGGAAACCATTGTGCTCAGAACCCTGCACCTAAGAATGCCCATCCTACAACGCCACATTCTAGAACACCGTATCCAAGGAAACCGTATCCTTGGAAACCGTATCCTAGGAAACCATGTCTCCTAGGAAACCATTGTGCTCAGAACCCTGCACCTAAGAATGCCCATCCTACAACGCCACATTCTAGAACACCGTATCCAAGGAAACCGTATCCTAGGAAACCATGTCTCCTAGGAAACCATTATGCTCAGAACCCTGCCCCTAGGAATGCCCATCCTATCACGCCACATTCTAGAACACCGTATCCAAGGAAACCGTATCCTTGGAAACCGTATCCTAGGAAACCATGTCTCCTAGGAAACCATTGTGCTCAGAACCCTGCCCCTAAGAATGCCCATCCTATCACGCCACATTCTAGAACACCGTATCCAAGGAAACCGTATCCTTGGAAACCGTATCCTAGGAAACCATGTCTCCTAGGAAACCATTGTGCTCAGAACCCTGCCCCTAAGAATGCCCATCCTACCACGCCACATTCTAGAACACCGTATCCAAGGAAACCGTATCCTTGGAAACCGTATCCTAGGAAACCATGTCTCCTGGAAACCATTGTGCTCAGAACCCTGCCCCTAAGAATGCCCATCCTATCACGCCACATTCTAGAACACCGTATCCAAGGAAACCGTATCCTTGTAAACCGTTCCTAGGAAACCATGTCTCCTAGGAAACCATTGTGCTCAGAACCCTGCCCCTAAGAATGCCCATCCTACCACACCACATTCTAGAACACCGTATCCAAGGAAACCGTATCCTTGGAAACCGTATCCTAGGAAACCATGTCTCCTAGGAAACCATTGTGCTCAGAACCCTGCCCCTAAGAATGCCCATCCTACCACGCCACATTCTAGAACACCGTATCCAAGGAAACCGTATCCTTGGAAACCGTATCCTAGGAAACCATGTCTCCTAGGAAACCATTGTGCTCAGAACCCTGCACCTAAGAATGCCCATCCTACCACGCCACATTCTAGAACACCGTATCCAAGGAAACCGTATCCTTGGAAACCGTATCCTAGGAAACCATGTCTCCTAGGAAACCATTGTGCTCAGAACCCTGCCCCTAAGAATGCCCATCCTACCACGCCACATTCTAGAACACCGTATCCAAGGAAACCGTACCCTTGGAAACCGTATCCTAGGAAACCATGTGTCCTAGGAAACCATTGTGCTCAGAACCCTGCACCTAAGAATGCCCATCCTACCACGCCACATTCTAGAACACCGTATCCAAGGAAACCGTATCCTTGGAAACCGTATCCTAGGAAACCATGTCTCCTTGGAAACCATTCTTCTCAGACCCTGCCCCTAAGAATGCCCATCCTACCACGCCACATTCTAGAACACCGTATCCAAGGAAACCGTATCCTTGGAAACCGTATCCTAGGAAACCATGTGTCCTAGGAAACCATGGTGCTCAGAACCCTGCCCCTAAGAATGCCCATCCTACCACGTCACATTCTAGAACACCGTATCCAAGGAGACCGTATACTTGGAAACCGTATCCTAGGAAACCATGTCTCCTAGGAAACCATTGTGCTCAGAACCCTGCACCTAAGAATGCCCATCCTACAACGCCACATTCTAGAACACCGTAACCAAGGAAACCGTATCCTAGGAAACCATGTCTCCTAGGAAACCATTGTGCTCAGAACCCTGCCCCTAAGAATGCCCATCCTATCACGCCACATTCTAGAACACCGTATCCAAGGAAACCGTATCCTTGGAAACCGTATCCTAGGAAACCATGTCTCCTAGGAAACCATTGTGCTCAGAACCCTGCCCCTAAGAATGCCCATCCTATCACGCCACATTCTAGAACACCGTATCCAAGGAAACCGTATCCTTGGAAACCGTATCCTAGGAAACCATGTCTCCTAGGAAACCATTGTGCTCAGAACCCTGCCCCTAAGAATGCCCATCCTACCACGCCACATTCTAGAACACCGTATGCAAGGAAACCGTATCCTTGGAAACCGTATCCTAGGAAACCATGTCTCCTAGGAAACCATTGTGCTCAGAACCCTGCCCCTAAGAATGCCCATCCTACCACGCCACATTCTAGAACACCGTATCCAAGGAAACCGTATCCTTGGAAACCGTATCCTAGGAAACCATGTTTCCTAGGAAACCATTGTGCTCAGAACCCTGCACCTAAGAATGCCCATCCTACCACGCCACATTCTAGAACACCGTATCCAAGGAAACCGTATCCAAGGAAACCGTATCCTAGGAAACCATGTCTCCTAGGAAACCATTGTGCTCAGAACCCTGCCCCTAAGAATGCCCATCCTACCACGCCACATTCTAGAACACCGTATCCAAGGAAACCGTACCCTTGGAAACCGTATCCTAGGAAACCATGTGTCCTAGGAAACCATTGTGCTCAGAACCCTGCCCCTAAGAATGCCCATCCTACCACGCCACATTCTAGAACACCGTATCCAAGGAAACCGTATCCTTGGAAACCGTATCCTAGGAAACCATGTCTCCTTGGAAACCATTCTGCTCAGAACCCTGCCCCTAAGAATGCCCATCCTACCACGCCACATTCTAGAACACCGTATCCAAGGAAACCGTATCCTTGGAAACCGTATCCTAGGAAACCATGTCTCCTAGGAAACCATTGTGCTCAGAACCCTGCCCCTAAGAATGCCCATCCTACCACGCCACATTCTAGAACACCGTATCCAAGGAAACCGTATCCTTGTAAACCGTATCCTAGGAAACCATGTCTCCTAGGAAACCATTGTGCTCAGAACCCTGCCCCTAAGAATGCCCATCCTACCACGCCACATTCTAGAACACCGTATCCAAGGAAACCGTATCCTTGGAAACCGTATCCTAGGAAACCATGTGTCCTAGGAAACCATTGTGCTCAGAACCCTGCCCCTAAGAATGCCCATCCTACCACGCCACATTCTAGAACACCGTATCCAAGGAAACCGTATCCTTGGAAACCGTATCCTAGGAAACCATGTCTCCTAGGAAACCATTGTGCTCAGAACCCTGCACCTAAGAATGCCCATCCTACAACGCCACATTCTAGAACACCGTATCCAAGGAAACCGTATACTTGGAAACCGTATCCTAGGAAACCATGTCTCCTAGGAAACCATTGTGCTCAGAACCGTGCACCTAAGAATGCCCATCCTACAACGCCACATTCTAGAACACCGTATCCAAGGAAACCGTATCCTAGGAAACCATGTCTCCTAGGAAACCATTGTGCTCAGAACCCTGCCCCTAAGAATGCCCATCCTATCACGCCACATTCTAGAACACCGTATCCAAGGAAACCGTATCCTTGGAAACCGTATCTTAGGAAACCATGTCTCCTAGGAAACCATTGTGCTCAGAACCCTGCCCCTAAGAATGCCCATCCTATCACGCCACATTCTAGAACACCGTATCCAAGGAAACCGTATCCTTGGAAACCGTACCCTGGAAACCATGTCTCCTAGGAAACCATTGTGCTCAGAACCCTGCCCCTAAGAATGCCCATCCTACCACGTCACATTCTAGAACACCGTATCCAAGGAGACCGTATACTTGGAAACCGTATCCTAGGAAACCATGTCTCCTAGGAAACCATTGTGCTCAGAACCCTGCACCTAAGAATGCCCATCCTACAACGCCACATTCTAGAACACCGTATCCAAGGAAACCGTATCCTTGGAAACCGTATCCTAGGAAACCATGTCTCCTAGGAAACCATTGTGCTCAGAACCCTGCACCTAAGAATGCCCATCCTACAACGCCACATTCTAGAACACCGTATCCAAGGAAACCGTATCCTAGGAAACCATGTCTCCTAGGAAACCATTGTGCTCAGAACCCTGCCCCTAGGAATGCCCATCCTATCACGCCACATTCTAGAACACCGTATCCAAGGAAACCGTATCCTTGGAAACCGTATCCTAGGAAACCATGTCTCCTAGGAAACCATTGTGCTCAGAACCCTGCCCCTAAGAATGCCCATCCTACCACGCCACATTCTAGAACACCGTATCCAAGGAAACCGTATCCTTGGAAACCGTATCCTAGGAAACCATGTCTCCTAGGAAACCATTGTGCTCAGAACCCTGCCCCTAAGAATGCCCATCCTACCACGCCACATTCTAGAACACCGTATCCAAGGAAACCGTATCCTTGGAAACCGTATCCTAGGAAACCATGTCTCCTAGGAAACCATTGTGCTCAGAACCCTGCACCTAAGAATGCCCATCCTACCACGCCACATTCTAGAACACCGTATCCAAGGAAACCGTATCCTTGGAAACCGTATCCTAGGAAACCATGTCTCCTAGGAAACCATTGTGCTCAGAACCCTGCCCCTAAGAATGCCCATCCTACCACGTCACATTCTAGAACACCGTATCCAAGGAGACCGTATACTTGGAAACCGTATCCTAGGAAACCATGTATCCTAGGAAACCATTGTGCTCAGAACCCTGCACCTAAGAATGCCCATCCTACAACGCCACATTCTAGAACACCGTATCCAAGGAAACCGTTTCCTTGGAAACCGTATCCTAGGAAACCATGTCTCCTAGGAAACCATTGTGCTCAGAACCCTGCACCTAAGAATGCCCATCCTACAACGCCACATTCTAGAACACCGTATCCAAGGAAACCGTATCCTAGGAAACCATGTCTCCTAGGAAACCATTGTGCTCAGAACCCTGCGCCTAAGAATGCCCATCCTACCACGCCACATTCTAGAACACCGTATCCAAGGAAACCGTATCCTTGGAAACCGTATCCTAGGAAACCATGTCTCCTAGGAAACCATTGTGCTCAGAACCCTGCCCCTAAGAATGCCCATCCTACAACGCCACATTCTAGAACACCGTATCCAAGGAAACCGTATCCTTGGAAACCGTATCCTAGGAAACCATGTCTCCTAGGAAACCATTGTGCTCAGAACCCTGCCCCTAAGAATGCCCATCCTACAACGCCACATTCTAGAACACCGTATCCAAGGAAACCGTATCCTTGGAAACCGTATCCTAGGAAACCATGTCTCCTAGGAAACCATTGTGCTCAGAACCCTGCACCTAAGAATGCCCATCCTACAACGCCACATTCTAGAACACCGTATCCAAGGAAACCGTATCCTAGGAAACCATGTCTCCTAGGAAACCATTGTGCTCAGAACCCTGCCCCTAAGAATGCCCATCCTACCACGCCACATTCTAGAACACCGTATCCAAGGAAACCGTACCCTTGGAAACCGTATCCTAGGAAACCATGTGTCCTAGGAAACCATAGTGCTCAGAACCCTGCACCTAAGAATGCCCATCCTACCACGCCACATTCTAGAACACCGTATCCAAGGAAACCGTATCCTTGGAAACCGTATCCTAGGAAACCATGTCTCCTTGGAAACCATTCTTCTCAGACCCTGCCCCTAAGAATGCCCATCCTACCACGCCACATTCTAGACACTGTATCCAAGGAAACCGTATCCTTGGAAACCGTATCCTAGGAAACCATGTCTCCTAGGAAACCATTGTGCTCAGAACCCTGCCCCTAAGAATGCCCATCCTACCACGCCACATTCTAGAACACCGTATCCAATGAAACCGTATCCTTGGAAACCGTATCCTAGGAAACCATGTCTCCTGGAAACCATTGTGCTCAGAACCCTGCCCCTAAGAATGCCCATCCTACCACGCCACATTCTAGAACACCGTATCCAAGGAAACCGTATCCTAGGAAACCATGTCTCCTAGGAAACCATTGTGCTCAGAACCCTGCACCTAAGAATGCCCATCCTATCACGCCACATTCTAGAACACCGTATCCAAGGAAACCGTATCCTTGGAAACCGTATCCTAGGAAACCATGTCTCCTAGGAAACCATTGTGCTCAGAACCCTGCCCCTAAGAATGCCCATCCTACCACGCCACATTCTAGAACACCGTATGCAAGGAAACCGTATCCTTGGAAACCGTATCCTAGGAAACCATGTCTCCTAGGAAACCATTGTGCTCAGAACCCTGCCCCTAAGAATGCCCATCCTACCACGCCACATTCTAGAACACCGTATCCAAGGAAACCGTATCCTTGGAAACCGTATCCTAGGAAACCATGTCTCCTAGGAAACCATTGTGCTCAGAACCCTGCACCTAAGAATGCCCATCCTACCACGCCACATTCTAGAACACCGTATCCAAGGAAACCGTATCCTTGGAAACCGTATCCTAGGAAACCATGTCTCCTAGGAAACCATTGTGCTCAGAACCCTGCCCCTAAGAATGCCCATCCTACCACGCCACATTCTAGAACACCGTATCCAAGGAAACCGTACCCTTGGAAACCGTATCCTAGGAAACCATGTGTCCTAGGAAACCATTGTGCTCAGAACCCTGCACCTAAGAATGCCCATCCTACCACGCCACATTCTAGAACACCGTATCCAAGGAAACCGTATCCTTGGAAACCGTATCCTAGGAAACCATGTCTCCTTGGAAACCATTCTTCTCAGACCCTGCCCCTAAGAATGCCCATCCTACCACGCCACATTCTAGAACACCGTATCCAAGGAAACCGTATCCTTGGAAACCGTATCCTAGGAAACCATGTCTCCTAGGAAACCATTGTGCTCAGAACCCTGCACCAAAGAATGCCCATCCTACCACGCCACATTCTAGAACACCGTATCCAAGGAAACCGTATCCTTGGAAACCGTATCCTAGGAAACCATGTCTCCTAGGAAACCATTGTGCTCAGAACCCTGCCCCTAAGAATGCCCATCCTACCACGCCACATTCTAGAACACCGTATCCAAGGAAACCGTACCCTTGGAAACCGTATCCTAGGAAACCATGTCTCCTAGGAAACCATTGTGCTCAGAACCCTGCACCTAAGAATGCCCATCCTACCACGCCACATTCTAGAACACCGTATCCAAGGAAACCGTATCCTTGGAAACCGTATCCTAGGAAACCATGTCTCCTTGGAAACCATTCTTCTCAGACCCTGCCCCTAAGAATGCCCATCCTACCACGCCACATTCTAGAACACCGTATCCAAGGAAACCGTATCCTTGGAAACCGTATCCTAGGAAACCATGTGTCCTAGGAAACCATGGTGCTCAGAACCCTGCCCCTAAGAATGCCCATCCTACCACGTCACATTCTAGAACACCGTATCCAAGGAGACCGTATACTTGGAAACCGTATCCTAGGAAACCATGTCTCCTAGGAAACCATTGTGCTCAGAACCCTGCACCTAAAAATGCCCATCCTACAACGCCACATTCTAGAACACCGTATCCAAGGAAACCGTATCCTTGGAAACCGTATCCTAGGAAACCATGTCTCCTAGGAAACCATTGTGCTCAGAACCCTGCACCTAAGAATGCCCATCCTACAACGCCACATTCTAGAACACCGTATCCAAGGAAACCGTATCCTAGGAAACCATGTCTCCTAGGAAACCATTGTGCTCAGAACCCTGCCCCTAAGAATGCCCATCCTATCACGCCACATTCTAGAACACCGTATCCAAGGAAACCGTATCCTTGGAAACCGTATCCTAGGAAACCATGTCTCCTAGGAAACCATTGTGCTCAGAACCCTGCCCCTAAGAATGCCCATCCTATCACGCCACATTCTAGAACACCGTATCCAAGGAAACCGTATCCTTGGAAACCGTACCCTGGAAACCATGTCTCCTAGGAAACCATTGTGCTCAGAACCCTGCCCCTAAGAATGCCCATCCTACCACGCCACATTCTAGAACACCGTATCCAAGGAAACCGTATCCTAGGAAACCATGTCTCCTAGGAAACCATGTCTCCTAGGAAACCATTGTGCTCAGAACCCTGCCCCTAAGAATGCCCATCCTACCACGCCACATTCTAGAACACCGTATCCAAGGAAACCGTATCCTTGGAAACCGTATCCTAGGAAACCATGTCTCCTAGGAAACCATTGTGCTCAGAACCCTGCCCCTAAGAATGCCCATCCTACCACGCCACATTCTAGAACACCGTATCCAAGGAAACCGTATCCTAGGAAACCATGTCTCCTTGGAAAACATTTTGCTCAGAACCCTGCCCCTAAGAATGCTCATCCTACCACGCCACATTCTAGAACACCGTATCCAAGGAAACCGTATCCTTGGAAACCGTATCCTAGGAAACCATGTCTCCTAGAAAATATTGTGCTCAGAACCCTGCCCCTGAGAATGCCCATCCTACCACGCCACATTCTAGAACACCGTATCCAAGGAAACCATATCCTTGGAAATCGTATCCTAGGAAACCATGTCTCCTAGGAAACCATTGTGCTCAGAACCCTGCTCCTAAGAATGCGCATCCTACCACGCCACATTCTAGAACACCGTATCCTTGGAAACCGTATCCTAGGAAACCATGTCTCCTAGGAAACCATTGTGCTCAGAACCCTTCCCCTAAGAATGCTCATCCTACCACGCCACATTCTAGAACACCGTATCCAAGGAAACCGTATCCTTGGAAACCGTATCCTAGGAAACCATGTCTCCTAGGAAAACATTGTGCTCAGAACCCTGCCCCTAAGAATGCCCATCCTACCACGCCACATTCTAGAACACCGTATCCAAGGAAACCGTATACTTGGAAACCGTAACCTAGGAAACCATGTCTCCTAGGAAACCATTGTGCTCAGAACCCTGCCCCTAAGAATGCCCATCCTACAACGCCACATTCTAGAACACCGTATCCAAGGAAACCGTATCCTTGGAAACCGTATCCTAGGAAACCATGTCTCCTAGGAAACCATTGTGCTCAGAACCCTGCCCCTAAGAATGCCCATCCTATCACGCCACATTCTAGAACACCGTATCCAAGGAAACCGTATCCTTGGAAACCGTATCCTAGGAAACCATGTCTCCTAGGAAACCATTGTGCTCAGAACCCTACCCCTAACAATGCCCATCCCACCACGCCACATTCTAGAACACCATATCCAAGGAAACCGTATCCTTAGAAAACGTATCCTAGGAAACCATGTCTCCTTGGAAACCATTGTGCTCAGATCACTGTCCCTAAGAATGCACATCCTACCACGCCATAATCTAGAACACCATATCCAAGGAAACCGTATCCTCGGAAACCGTATCCTAGGAAACCATGTCTCCTAGGAAACCATTGTGCTCAGAACCCTGCCCCTAAGAATGAACATCCTACCAGGCCCCATGCTAGAACTCCGTATCTAAGGAAACAGTATCCTTGGAAACCGTGTCCTAGGAAACCATGTCTCCTAGGAAACCGTTGTGCTCAGAACCCTGTCCCTAAGAATGCAGATCCTACCAGGCCACATTCTAGAATACCGTATCCAAGGAAACTGTATCCTTGGAAACCGTATCCTAGGAAACGATGTCTCCTTGGAAAAATTTGAGGTCAGAACCCGGTCCCTAAGAAGGAACATCCTACCAGGCCACATTCTAGAACTCCGTATCCAAGGAAACAGTATACTTGGAAACCGAATCCTAGGGAACCATGTCTCCTAGGAAACCACTGTGCTCAGAATCCTGCCCCTGAGAATGAACATCCTACCAGGCCACATTCTAGAACACCATATCCAAGGAAACCGTATCCTTGGAAACCGTATCCTAGGAAACCAGGTCCCCTAGGAAACCATTGTGCTCAGAACCCTGCACCTAAGAATGCCCATCCTACAACGCCACATTCTAGAACACCGTATCCAAGGAAACCGTATCCTAGGAAACCATGTCTCCTAGGAAACCATTGTGCTCAGAACCCTTCCCCTAAGAATGCCCATCCTACCACGCCACATTCTAGAACACCGTATCCAAGGAAACCGTATCCTTGGAAACCGTATCCTAGGAAACCATGTCTCCTAGGAAACCATTGTGCTCAGAACCCTGCACCTAAGAATGCCCATCCTACCACGCCACATTCTAGAACACCGTATCCAAGGAAACCGTATCCTTGGACACCGTATCCTAGGAAACCATGTCTCCTAGGAAACCATTGTGCTCAGAACCCTGCCCCTAAGAATGCCCATCCTACCACGCCACATTCTAGAACACCGTATCCAAGGAAACTGTATCCTTGGAAACCGTATCCTAGGAAACCATGTCTCCTAGGAAACCATTGTGCTCAGAACCCTGCCCCTAAGAATGCCCATCCTACCACGCCACATTCTAGAACACCGTATCCAAGGAAACCGTATCCTTGGAAACCGTATCCTAGGAAACCATGTCTCCTAGGAAACCATTGTGCTCAGAACCCTTCCCCTAAGAATGCTCATCCTACCACGCCACATTCTAGAACACCGTATCCAAGGAAACCGTATCCTTGGAAACCGTATCCTAGGAAACCATGTCTCCTAGGAAAACATTGTGCTCAGAACCCTGCCCCTAAGAATGCCCATCCTACCACGAAACATTCTAGAACACCGTATCCAAGGAAACCGTAACCTTGGAAACCGTATCCTAGGAAACCATGTCTCCTAGGAAACCATTGTGCTCAGAACCCTGCCCCTAAGAATGCCCATCCTACCACGCCACATTCTGGAACACCGTATCCATGGAAACCGTATCCTTGGAAACCGTATCCTAGGAAACCATGTCTCCTAGGAAACCATTGTGCTCAGAACCCTGCCCCTAAGAATGCCCATGCTACCACGCCACATTCTAGAACACCGTATTCTTGGAAACCGTATCCTAGGAAACCATGTCTCCTAGGAAACCATTGTGCTCAGAACCCTTCCACTAAGAATGCCCATCCTACCACGCCACATTGTAGAACACCTTATCCAAGGAAACCGTATCCTTGGAAACCGTATCCTAGGAAACCATGTCTCCTAGGAAACCATTGTGCTCAGAACCCTGCCCCTAAGAATGCCCATCCTACCACGCCACATTCTAGAACACCGTATCCAAGGAAACCGTATCCTAGGAAACCATGTCTCCTAGGAAACCATGTCTCCTAGGAAACCATTGTGCTCAGAACCCTGCCCCTAAGAATGCCCATCCTACCACGCCACATTCTAGAACACCGTATCCAAGGAAACCGTATCCTTGGAAACCGTATCCTAGGAAACCATGTCTCCTAGGAAACCATTGTGCTCAGAACCCTGCCCCTAAGAATGCCCATCCTACCACGCCACATTCTAGAACACCGTATCCAAGGAAACCGTATCCTAGGAAACCATGTCTCCTTGGAAAACATTTTGCTCAGAACCCTGCCCCTAAGAATGCCCATCCTACCACGCCACATTCTAGAACACCGTATCCAAGGAAACCGTATCCTTGGAAACCGTATCCTAGGAAACCATGTCTCCTAGGAAACCATTGTGCTCAGAACCCTGCCCCTAAGAATGCCCATGCTACCACGCCACATTCTAGAACACCGTATTCTTGGAAACCGTATCCTAGGAAACCATGTCTCCTAGGAAACCATTGTGCTCAGAACCCTTCCACTAAGAATGCCCATCCTACCACGCCACATTGTAGAACACCTTATCCAAGGAAACCGTATCCTTGGAAACCGTATCCTAGGAAACCATGTCTCCTAGGAAACCATTGTGCTCAGAACCCTGCCCCTAAGAATGCCCATCCTACCACGCCACATTCTAGAACACCGTATCCAAGGAAACCGTATCCTAGGAAACCATGTCTCCTAGGAAACCATGTCTCCTAGGAAACCATTGTGCTCAGAACCCTGCCCCTAAGAATGCCCATCCTACCACGCCACATTCTAGAACACCGTATCCAAGGAAACCGTATCCTTGGAAACCGTATCCTAGGAAACCATGTCTCCTTGGAAACCATTCTTCTCAGACCCTGCCCCTAAGAATGCCCATCCTACCACGCCACATTCTAGACACCGTATCCAAGGAAACCGTATCCTTGGAAACCGTATCCTAGGAAACCATGTCTCCTAGGAAACCATTGTGCTCAGAACCCTGCACCTAAGAATGCCCATCCTACAACGCCACATTCTAGAACACCGTATCCAAGGAAACCGTATCCTAGGAAACCATGTCTCCTAGGAAACCATTGTGCTCAGAACCCTGCCCCTAAGAATGCCCATCCTATCACGCCACATTCTAGAACACCGTATCCAAGGAAACCGTATCCTTGGAAACCGTATCCTAGGAAACCATGTCTCCTAGGAAACCATTGTGCTCAGAACCCTGCCCCTAAGAATGCCCATCCTATCACGCCACATTCTAGAACACCGTATCCAAGGAAACCGTATCCTTGGAAACCGTACCCTGGAAACCATGTCTCCTAGGAAACCATTGTGCTCAGAACCCTGCCCCTAAGAATGCCCATCCTACCACGCCACATTCTAGAACACCGTATCCAAGGAAACCGTATCCTAGGAAACCATGTCTCCTAGGAAACCATGTCTCCTAGGAAACCATTGTGCTCAGAACCCTGCCCCTAAGAATGCCCATCCTACCACGCCACATTCTAGAACACCGTATCCAAGGAAACCGTATCCTTGGAAACCGTATCCTAGGAAACCATGTCTCCTAGGAAACCATTGTGCTCAGAACCCTGCCCCTAAGAATGCCCATCCTACCACGCCACATTCTAGAACACCGTATCCAAGGAAACCGTATCCTAGGAAACCATGTCTCCTTGGAAAACATTTTGCTCAGAACCCTGCCCCTAAGAATGCTCATCCTACCACGCCACATTCTAGAACACCGTATCCAAGGAAACCGTATCCTTGGAAACCGTATCCTAGGAAACCATGTCTCCTAGAAAATATTGTGCTCAGAACCCTGCCCCTGAGAATGCCCATCCTACCACGCCACATTCTAGAACACCGTATCCAAGGAAACCATATCCTTGGAAATCGTATCCTAGGAAACCATGTCTCCTAGGAAACCATTGTGCTCAGAACCCTGCTCCTAAGAATGCGCATCCTACCACGCCACATTCTAGAACACCGTATCCTTGGAAACCGTATCCTAGGAAACCATGTCTCCTAGGAAACCATTGTGCTCAGAACCCTTCCCCTAAGAATGCTCATCCTACCACGCCACATTCTAGAACACCGTATCCAAGGAAACCGTATCCTTGGAAACCGTATCCTAGGAAACCATGTCTCCTAGGAAAACATTGTGCTCAGAACCCTGCCCCTAAGAATGCCCATCCTACCACGCCACATTCTAGAACACCGTATCCAAGGAAACCGTATACTTGGAAACCGTAACCTAGGAAACCATGTCTCCTAGGAAACCATTGTGCTCAGAACCCTGCCCCTAAGAATGCCCATCCTACAACGCCACATTCTAGAACACCGTATCCAAGGAAACCGTATCCTTGGAAACCGTATCCTAGGAAACCATGTCTCCTAGGAAACCATTGTGCTCAGAACCCTGCCCCTAAGAATGCCCATCCTATCACGCCACATTCTAGAACACCGTATCCAAGGAAACCGTATCCTTGGAAACCGTATCCTAGGAAACCATGTCTCCTAGGAAACCATTGTGCTCAGAACCCTACCCCTAACAATGCCCATCCCACCACGCCACATTCTAGAACACCATATCCAAGGAAACCGTATCCTTAGAAAACGTATCCTAGGAAACCATGTCTCCTTGGAAACCATTGTGCTCAGATCACTGTCCCTAAGAATGCACATCCTACCACGCCATAATCTAGAACACCATATCCAAGGAAACCGTATCCTCGGAAACCGTATCCTAGGAAACCATGTCTCCTAGGAAACCATTGTGCTCAGAACCCTGCCCCTAAGAATGAACATCCTACCAGGCCCCATGCTAGAACTCCGTATCTAAGGAAACAGTATCCTTGGAAACCGTGTCCTAGGAAACCATGTCTCCTAGGAAACCGTTGTGCTCAGAACCCTGTCCCTAAGAATGCAGATCCTACCAGGCCACATTCTAGAATACCGTATCCAAGGAAACTGTATCCTTGGAAACCGTATCCTAGGAAACGATGTCTCCTTGGAAAAATTTGAGGTCAGAACCCGGTCCCTAAGAAGGAACATCCTACCAGGCCACATTCTAGAACTCCGTATCCAAGGAAACAGTATACTTGGAAACCGAATCCTAGGGAACCATGTCTCCTAGGAAACCACTGTGCTCAGAATCCTGCCCCTGAGAATGAACATCCTACCAGGCCACATTCTAGAACACCATATCCAAGGAAACCGTATCCTTGGAAACCGTATCCTAGGAAACCAGGTCCCCTAGGAAACCATTGTGCTCAGAACCCTGCACCTAAGAATGCCCATCCTACAACGCCACATTCTAGAACACCGTATCCAAGGAAACCGTATCCTAGGAAACCATGTCTCCTAGGAAACCATTGTGCTCAGAACCCTTCCCCTAAGAATGCCCATCCTACCACGCCACATTCTAGAACACCGTATCCAAGGAAACCGTATCCTTGGAAACCGTATCCTAGGAAACCATGTCTCCTAGGAAACCATTGTGCTCAGAACCCTGCACCTAAGAATGCCCATCCTACCACGCCACATTCTAGAACACCGTATCCAAGGAAACCGTATCCTTGGACACCGTATCCTAGGAAACCATGTCTCCTAGGAAACCATTGTGCTCAGAACCCTGCCCCTAAGAATGCCCATCCTACCACGCCACATTCTAGAACACCGTATCCAAGGAAACTGTATCCTTGGAAACCGTATCCTAGGAAACCATGTCTCCTAGGAAACCATTGTGCTCAGAACCCTGCCCCTAAGAATGCCCATCCTACCACGCCACATTCTAGAACACCGTATCCAAGGAAACCGTATCCTTGGAAACCGTATCCTAGGAAACCATGTCTCCTAGGAAACCATTGTGCTCAGAACCCTTCCCCTAAGAATGCTCATCCTACCACGCCACATTCTAGAACACCGTATCCAAGGAAACCGTATCCTTGGAAACCGTATCCTAGGAAACCATGTCTCCTAGGAAAACATTGTGCTCAGAACCCTGCCCCTAAGAATGCCCATCCTACCACGAAACATTCTAGAACACCGTATCCAAGGAAACCGTAACCTTGGAAACCGTATCCTAGGAAACCATGTCTCCTAGGAAACCATTGTGCTCAGAACCCTGCCCCTAAGAATGCCCATCCTACCACGCCACATTCTGGAACACCGTATCCATGGAAACCGTATCCTTGGAAACCGTATCCTAGGAAACCATGTCTCCTAGGAAACCATTGTGCTCAGAACCCTGCCCCTAAGAATGCCCATGCTACCACGCCACATTCTAGAACACCGTATTCTTGGAAACCGTATCCTAGGAAACCATGTCTCCTAGGAAACCATTGTGCTCAGAACCCTTCCACTAAGAATGCCCATCCTACCACGCCACATTGTAGAACACCTTATCCAAGGAAACCGTATCCTTGGAAACCGTATCCTAGGAAACCATGTCTCCTAGGAAACCATTGTGCTCAGAACCCTGCCCCTAAGAATGCCCATCCTACCACGCCACATTCTAGAACACCGTATCCAAGGAAACCGTATCCTAGGAAACCATGTCTCCTAGGAAACCATGTCTCCTAGGAAACCATTGTGCTCAGAACCCTGCCCCTAAGAATGCCCATCCTACCACGCCACATTCTAGAACACCGTATCCAAGGAAACCGTATCCTTGGAAACCGTATCCTAGGAAACCATGTCTCCTAGGAAACCATTGTGCTCAGAACCCTGCCCCTAAGAATGCCCATCCTACCACGCCACATTCTAGAACACCGTATCCAAGGAAACCGTATCCTAGGAAACCATGTCTCCTTGGAAAACATTTTGCTCAGAACCCTGCCCCTAAGAATGCCCATCCTACCACGCCACATTCTAGAACACCGTATCCAAGGAAACCATATCCTTGGAAACCGTATCCTAGGAAACCATGTCTCCTAGGAAACCATTGTGCTCAGAACCCTGCCCCTAAGAATGCCCATGCTACCACGCCACATTCTAGAACACCGTATTCTTGGAAACCGTATCCTAGGAAACCATGTCTCCTAGGAAACCATTGTGCTCAGAACCCTTCCACTAAGAATGCCCATCCTACCACGCCACATTGTAGAACACCTTATCCAAGGAAACCGTATCCTTGGAAACCGTATCCTAGGAAACCATGTCTCCTAGGAAACCATTGTGCTCAGAACCCTGCCCCTAAGAATGCCCATCCTACCACGCCACATTCTAGAACACCGTATCCAAGGAAACCGTATCCTAGGAAACCATGTCTCCTAGGAAACCATGTCTCCTAGGAAACCATTGTGCTCAGAACCCTGCCCCTAAGAATGCCCATCCTACCACGCCACATTCTAGAACACCGTATCCAAGGAAACCGTATCCTTGGAAACCGTATCCTAGGAAACCATGTCTCCTTGGAAACCATTCTTCTCAGACCCTGCCCCTAAGAATGCCCATCCTACCACGCCACATTCTAGACACCGTATCCAAGGAAACCGTATCCTTGGAAACCGTATCCTAGGAAACCATGTCTCCTAGGAAACCATTGTGCTCAGAACCCTGCCCCTAAGAATGCCCATCCTACCACGCCACATTCTAGAACACCGTATCCAATGAAACCGTATCCTTGGAAACCGTATCCTAGGAAACCATGTCTCCTGGAAACCATTGTGCTCAGAACCCTGCCCCTAAGAATGCCCATCCTACCACGCCACATTCTAGAACACCGTATCCAAGGAAACCGTATCCTAGGAAACCATGTCTCCTAGGAAACCATTGTGCTCAGAACCCTGCACCTAAGAATGCCCATCCTATCACGCCACATTCTAGAACACCGTATCCAAGGAAACCGTATCCTTGGAAACCGTATCCTAGGAAACCATGTCTCCTAGGAAACCATTGTGCTCAGAACCCTGCCCCTAAGAATGCCCATCCTATCACGCCACATTCTAGAACACCGTATCCAAGGAAACCGTATCCTTGGAAACCGTATCCTAGGAAACCATGTCTCCTAGGAAACCATTGTGCTCAGAACCCTGCCCCTAAGAATGCCCATCCTACCACGCCACATTCTAGAACACCGTATGCAAGGAAACCGTATCCTTGGAAACCGTATCCTAGGAAACCATGTCTCCTAGGAAACCATTGTGCTCAGAACCCTGCCCCTAAGAATGCCCATCCTACCACGCCACATTCTAGAACACCGTATCCAAGGAAACCGTATCCTTGGAAACCGTATCCTAGGAAACCATGTCTCCTAGGAAACCATTGTGCTCAGAACCCTGCACCTAAGAATGCCCATCCTACCACGCCACATTCTAGAACACCGTATCCAAGGAAACCGTATCCTTGGAAACCGTATCCTAGGAAACCATGTCTCCTAGGAAACCATTGTGCTCAGAACCCTGCCCCTAAGAATGCCCATCCTACCACGCCACATTCTAGAACACCGTATCCAAGGAAACCGTATCCTTGGAAACCGTATCCTAGGAAACCATGTCTCCTTGGAAACCATTCTTCTCAGACCCTGCCCCTAAGAATGCCCATCCTACCACGCCACATTCTAGACACCGTATCCAAGGAAACCGTATCCTTGGAAACCGTATCCTAGGAAACCATGTCTCCTAGGAAACCATTGTGCTCAGAACCCTGCACCTAAGAATGCCCATCCTACAACGCCACATTCTAGAACACCGTATCCAAGGAAACCGTATCCTAGGAAACCATGTCTCCTAGGAAACCATTGTGCTCAGAACCCTGCCCCTAAGAATGCCCATCCTATCACGCCACATTCTAGAACACCGTATCCAAGGAAACCGTATCCTTGGAAACCGTATCCTAGGAAACCATGTCTCCTAGGAAACCATTGTGCTCAGAACCCTGCCCCTAAGAATGCCCATCCTATCACGCCACATTCTAGAACACCGTATCCAAGGAAACCGTATCCTTGGAAACCGTACCCTGGAAACCATGTCTCCTAGGAAACCATTGTGCTCAGAACCCTGCCCCTAAGAATGCCCATCCTACCACGCCACATTCTAGAACACCGTATCCAAGGAAACCGTATCCTAGGAAACCATGTCTCCTAGGAAACCATGTCTCCTAGGAAACCATTGTGCTCAGAACCCTGCCCCTAAGAATGCCCATCCTACCACGCCACATTCTAGAACACCGTATCCAAGGAAACCGTATCCTTGGAAACCGTATCCTAGGAAACCATGTCTCCTAGGAAACCATTGTGCTCAGAACCCTGCCCCTAAGAATGCCCATCCTACCACGCCACATTCTAGAACACCGTATCCAAGGAAACCGTATCCTAGGAAACCATGTCTCCTTGGAAAACATTTTGCTCAGAACCCTGCCCCTAAGAATGCTCATCCTACCACGCCACATTCTAGAACACCGTATCCAAGGAAACCGTATCCTTGGAAACCGTATCCTAGGAAACCATGTCTCCTAGAAAATATTGTGCTCAGAACCCTGCCCCTGAGAATGCCCATCCTACCACGCCACATTCTAGAACACCGTATCCAAGGAAACCATATCCTTGGAAATCGTATCCTAGGAAACCATGTCTCCTAGGAAACCATTGTGCTCAGAACCCTGCTCCTAAGAATGCGCATCCTACCACGCCACATTCTAGAACACCGTATCCTTGGAAACCGTATCCTAGGAAACCATGTCTCCTAGGAAACCATTGTGCTCAGAACCCTTCCCCTAAGAATGCTCATCCTACCACGCCACATTCTAGAACACCGTATCCAAGGAAACCGTATCCTTGGAAACCGTATCCTAGGAAACCATGTCTCCTAGGAAAACATTGTGCTCAGAACCCTGCCCCTAAGAATGCCCATCCTACCACGCCACATTCTAGAACACCGTATCCAAGGAAACCGTATACTTGGAAACCGTAACCTAGGAAACCATGTCTCCTAGGAAACCATTGTGCTCAGAACCCTGCCCCTAAGAATGCCCATCCTACAACGCCACATTCTAGAACACCGTATCCAAGGAAACCGTATCCTTGGAAACCGTATCCTAGGAAACCATGTCTCCTAGGAAACCATTGTGCTCAGAACCCTGCCCCTAAGAATGCCCATCCTATCACGCCACATTCTAGAACACCGTATCCAAGGAAACCGTATCCTTGGAAACCGTATCCTAGGAAACCATGTCTCCTAGGAAACCATTGTGCTCAGAACCCTACCCCTAACAATGCCCATCCCACCACGCCACATTCTAGAACACCATATCCAAGGAAACCGTATCCTTAGAAAACGTATCCTAGGAAACCATGTCTCCTTGGAAACCATTGTGCTCAGATCACTGTCCCTAAGAATGCACATCCTACCACGCCATAATCTAGAACACCATATCCAAGGAAACCGTATCCTCGGAAACCGTATCCTAGGAAACCATGTCTCCTAGGAAACCATTGTGCTCAGAACCCTGCCCCTAAGAATGAACATCCTACCAGGCCCCATGCTAGAACTCCGTATCTAAGGAAACAGTATCCTTGGAAACCGTGTCCTAGGAAACCATGTCTCCTAGGAAACCGTTGTGCTCAGAACCCTGTCCCTAAGAATGCAGATCCTACCAGGCCACATTCTAGAATACCGTATCCAAGGAAACTGTATCCTTGGAAACCGTATCCTAGGAAACGATGTCTCCTTGGAAAAATTTGAGGTCAGAACCCGGTCCCTAAGAAGGAACATCCTACCAGGCCACATTCTAGAACTCCGTATCCAAGGAAACAGTATACTTGGAAACCGAATCCTAGGGAACCATGTCTCCTAGGAAACCACTGTGCTCAGAATCCTGCCCCTGAGAATGAACATCCTACCAGGCCACATTCTAGAACACCATATCCAAGGAAACCGTATCCTTGGAAACCGTATCCTAGGAAACCAGGTCCCCTAGGAAACCATTGTGCTCAGAACCCTGCACCTAAGAATGCCCATCCTACAACGCCACATTCTAGAACACCGTATCCAAGGAAACCGTATCCTAGGAAACCATGTCTCCTAGGAAACCATTGTGCTCAGAACCCTTCCCCTAAGAATGCCCATCCTACCACGCCACATTCTAGAACACCGTATCCAAGGAAACCGTATCCTTGGAAACCGTATCCTAGGAAACCATGTCTCCTAGGAAACCATTGTGCTCAGAACCCTGCACCTAAGAATGCCCATCCTACCACGCCACATTCTAGAACACCGTATCCAAGGAAACCGTATCCTTGGACACCGTATCCTAGGAAACCATGTCTCCTAGGAAACCATTGTGCTCAGAACCCTGCCCCTAAGAATGCCCATCCTACCACGCCACATTCTAGAACACCGTATCCAAGGAAACTGTATCCTTGGAAACCGTATCCTAGGAAACCATGTCTCCTAGGAAACCATTGTGCTCAGAACCCTGCCCCTAAGAATGCCCATCCTACCACGCCACATTCTAGAACACCGTATCCAAGGAAACCGTATCCTTGGAAACCGTATCCTAGGAAACCATGTCTCCTAGGAAACCATTGTGCTCAGAACCCTTCCCCTAAGAATGCTCATCCTACCACGCCACATTCTAGAACACCGTATCCAAGGAAACCGTATCCTTGGAAACCGTATCCTAGGAAACCATGTCTCCTAGGAAAACATTGTGCTCAGAACCCTGCCCCTAAGAATGCCCATCCTACCACGAAACATTCTAGAACACCGTATCCAAGGAAACCGTAACCTTGGAAACCGTATCCTAGGAAACCATGTCTCCTAGGAAACCATTGTGCTCAGAACCCTGCCCCTAAGAATGCCCATCCTACCACGCCACATTCTGGAACACCGTATCCATGGAAACCGTATCCTTGGAAACCGTATCCTAGGAAACCATGTCTCCTAGGAAACCATTGTGCTCAGAACCCTGCCCCTAAGAATGCCCATGCTACCACGCCACATTCTAGAACACCGTATTCTTGGAAACCGTATCCTAGGAAACCATGTCTCCTAGGAAACCATTGTGCTCAGAACCCTTCCACTAAGAATGCCCATCCTACCACGCCACATTGTAGAACACCTTATCCAAGGAAACCGTATCCTTGGAAACCGTATCCTAGGAAACCATGTCTCCTAGGAAACCATTGTGCTCAGAACCCTGCCCCTAAGAATGCCCATCCTACCACGCCACATTCTAGAACACCGTATCCAAGGAAACCGTATCCTAGGAAACCATGTCTCCTAGGAAACCATGTCTCCTAGGAAACCATTGTGCTCAGAACCCTGCCCCTAAGAATGCCCATCCTACCACGCCACATTCTAGAACACCGTATCCAAGGAAACCGTATCCTTGGAAACCGTATCCTAGGAAACCATGTCTCCTAGGAAACCATTGTGCTCAGAACCCTGCCCCTAAGAATGCCCATCCTACCACGCCACATTCTAGAACACCGTATCCAAGGAAACCGTATCCTAGGAAACCATGTCTCCTTGGAAAACATTTTGCTCAGAACCCTGCCCCTAAGAATGCCCATCCTACCACGCCACATTCTAGAACACCGTATCCAAGGAAACCGTATCCTTGGAAACCGTATCCTAGGAAACCATGTCTCCTAGGAAACCATTGTGCTCAGAACCCTGCCCCTAAGAATGCCCATCCTACCACGCCACATTCTAGAACACCGTATCCAAGGAAACCGTATCCTTGGAAACCGTATCCTAGGAAACCATGTCTCCTAGGAAACCATTGTGCTCAGAACCCTGCCCCTAAGAATGCCCATCCTACCACGCCACATTCTAGAACACCGTATCCAAGGAAACCGTATCCTTGGAAACCGTATCCTAGGAAACCATGTCTCCTAGGAAACCATTGTGCTCAGAACCCTGCACCTAAGAATGCCCATCCTACCACGCCACATTCTAGAACACCGTATCCAAGGAAACCGTATCCTTGGAAACCGTATCCTAGGAAACCATGTCTCCTAGGAAACCATTGTGCTCAGAACCCTGCCCCTAAGAATGCCCATCCTACCACGTCACATTCTAGAACACCGTATCCAAGGAGACCGTATACTTGGAAACCGTATCCTAGGAAACCATGTATCCTAGGAAACCATTGTGCTCAGAACCCTGCACCTAAGAATGCCCATCCTACAACGCCACATTCTAGAACACCGTATCCAAGGAAACCGTTTCCTTGGAAACCGTATCCTAGGAAACCATGTCTCCTAGGAAACCATTGTGCTCAGAACCCTGCACCTAAGAATGCCCATCCTACAACGCCACATTCTAGAACACCGTATCCAAGGAAACCGTATCCTAGGAAACCATGTCTCCTAGGAAACCATTGTGCTCAGAACCCTGCGCCTAAGAATGCCCATCCTACCACGCCACATTCTAGAACACCGTATCCAAGGAAACCGTATCCTTGGAAACCGTATCCTAGGAAACCATGTCTCCTAGGAAACCATTGTGCTCAGAACCCTGCCCCTAAGAATGCCCATCCTACAACGCCACATTCTAGAACACCGTATCCAAGGAAACCGTATCCTTGGAAACCGTATCCTAGGAAACCATGTCTCCTAGGAAACCATTGTGCTCAGAACCCTGCCCCTAAGAATGCCCATCCTACAACGCCACATTCTAGAACACCGTATCCAAGGAAACCGTATCCTTGGAAACCGTATCCTAGGAAACCATGTCTCCTAGGAAACCATTGTGCTCAGAACCCTGCACCTAAGAATGCCCATCCTACAACGCCACATTCTAGAACACCGTATCCAAGGAAACCGTATCCTAGGAAACCATGTCTCCTAGGAAACCATTGTGCTCAGAACCCTGCCCCTAAGAATGCCCATCCTACCACGCCACATTCTAGAACACCGTATCCAAGGAAACCGTACCCTTGGAAACCGTATCCTAGGAAACCATGTGTCCTAGGAAACCATAGTGCTCAGAACCCTGCACCTAAGAATGCCCATCCTACCACGCCACATTCTAGAACACCGTATCCAAGGAAACCGTATCCTTGGAAACCGTATCCTAGGAAACCATGTCTCCTTGGAAACCATTCTTCTCAGACCCTGCCCCTAAGAATGCCCATCCTACCACGCCACATTCTAGACACTGTATCCAAGGAAACCGTATCCTTGGAAACCGTATCCTAGGAAACCATGTCTCCTAGGAAACCATTGTGCTCAGAACCCTGCCCCTAAGAATGCCCATCCTACCACGCCACATTCTAGAACACCGTATCCAATGAAACCGTATCCTTGGAAACCGTATCCTAGGAAACCATGTCTCCTGGAAACCATTGTGCTCAGAACCCTGCCCCTAAGAATGCCCATCCTACCACGCCACATTCTAGAACACCGTATCCAAGGAAACCGTATCCTAGGAAACCATGTCTCCTAGGAAACCATTGTGCTCAGAACCCTGCACCTAAGAATGCCCATCCTATCACGCCACATTCTAGAACACCGTATCCAAGGAAACCGTATCCTTGGAAACCGTATCCTAGGAAACCATGTCTCCTAGGAAACCATTGTGCTCAGAACCCTGCCCCTAAGAATGCCCATCCTATCACGCCACATTCTAGAACACCGTATCCAAGGAAACCGTATCCTTGGAAACCGTATCCTAGGAAACCATGTCTCCTAGGAAACCATTGTGCTCAGAACCCTGCCCCTAAGAATGCCCATCCTACCACGCCACATTCTAGAACACCGTATGCAAGGAAACCGTATCCTTGGAAACCGTATCCTAGGAAACCATGTCTCCTAGGAAACCATTGTGCTCAGAACCCTGCCCCTAAGAATGCCCATCCTACCACGCCACATTCTAGAACACCGTATCCAAGGAAACCGTATCCTTGGAAACCGTATCCTAGGAAACCATGTCTCCTAGGAAACCATTGTGCTCAGAACCCTGCACCTAAGAATGCCCATCCTACCACGCCACATTCTAGAACACCGTATCCAAGGAAACCGTATCCTTGGAAACCGTATCCTAGGAAACCATGTCTCCTAGGAAACCATTGTGCTCAGAACCCTGCCCCTAAGAATGCCCATCCTACCACGCCACATTCTAGAACACCGTATCCAAGGAAACCGTACCCTTGGAAACCGTATCCTAGGAAACCATGTGTCCTAGGAAACCATTGTGCTCAGAACCCTGCACCTAAGAATGCCCATCCTACCACGCCACATTCTAGAACAGCGTATCCAAGGAAACCGTATCCTTGGAAACCGTATCCTAGGAAACCATGTCTCCTTGGAAACCATTCTTCTCAGACCCTGCCCCTAAGAATGCCCATCCTACCACGCCACATTCTAGAACACCGTATCCAAGGAAACCGTATCCTTGGAAACCGTATCCTAGGAAACCATGTCTCCTAGGAAACCATTGTGCTCAGAACCCTGCACCAAAGAATGCCCATCCTACCACGCCACATTCTAGAACACCGTATCCAAGGAAACCGTATCCTTGGAAACCGTATCCTAGGAAACCATGTCTCCTAGGAAACCATTGTGCTCAGAACCCTGCCCCTAAGAATGCCCATCCTACCACGCCACATTCTAGAACACCGTATCCAAGGAAACCGTACCCTTGGAAACCGTATCCTAGGAAACCATGTCTCCTAGGAAACCATTGTGCTCAGAACCCTGCACCTAAGAATGCCCATCCTACCACGCCACATTCTAGAACACCGTATCCAAGGAAACCGTATCCTTGGAAACCGTATCCTAGGAAACCATGTCTCCTTGGAAACCATTCTTCTCAGACCCTGCCCCTAAGAATGCCCATCCTACCACGCCACATTCTAGAACACCGTATCCAAGGAAACCGTATCCTTGGAAACCGTATCCTAGGAAACCATGTGTCCTAGGAAACCATGGTGCTCAGAACCCTGCCCCTAAGAATGCCCATCCTACCACGTCACATTCTAGAACACCGTATCCAAGGAGACCGTATACTTGGAAACCGTATCCTAGGAAACCATGTCTCCTAGGAAACCATTGTGCTCAGAACCCTGCACCTAAAAATGCCCATCCTACAACGCCACATTCTAGAACACCGTATCCAAGGAAACCGTATCCTTGGAAACCGTATCCTAGGAAACCATGTCTCCTAGGAAACCATTGTGCTCAGAACCCTGCACCTAAGAATGCCCATCCTACAACGCCACATTCTAGAACACCGTATCCAAGGAAACCGTATCCTAGGAAACCATGTCTCCTAGGAAACCATTGTGCTCAGAACCCTGCCCCTAAGAATGCCCATCCTATCACGCCACATTCTAGAACACCGTATCCAAGGAAACCGTATCCTTGGAAACCGTATCCTAGGAAACCATGTCTCCTAGGAAACCATTGTGCTCAGAACCCTGCCCCTAAGAATGCCCATCCTATCACGCCACATTCTAGAACACCGTATCCAAGGAAACCGTATCCTTGGAAACCGTACCCTGGAAACCATGTCTCCTAGGAAACCATTGTGCTCAGAACCCTGCCCCTAAGAATGCCCATCCTACCACGCCACATTCTAGAACACCGTATCCAAGGAAACCGTATCCTAGGAAACCATGTCTCCTAGGAAACCATGTCTCCTAGGAAACCATTGTGCTCAGAACCCTGCCCCTAAGAATGCCCATCCTACCACGCCACATTCTAGAACACCGTATCCAAGGAAACCGTATCCTTGGAAACCGTATCCTAGGAAACCATGTCTCCTAGGAAACCATTGTGCTCAGAACCCTGCCCCTAAGAATGCCCATCCTACCACGCCACATTCTAGAACACCGTATCCAAGGAAACCGTATCCTAGGAAACCATGTCTCCTTGGAAAACATTTTGCTCAGAACCCTGCCCCTAAGAATGCTCATCCTACCACGCCACATTCTAGAACACCGTATCCAAGGAAACCGTATCCTTGGAAACCGTATCCTAGGAAACCATGTCTCCTAGAAAATATTGTGCTCAGAACCCTGCCCCTGAGAATGCCCATCCTACCACGCCACATTCTAGAACACCGTATCCAAGGAAACCATATCCTTGGAAATCGTATCCTAGGAAACCATGTCTCCTAGGAAACCATTGTGCTCAGAACCCTGCTCCTAAGAATGCGCATCCTACCACGCCACATTCTAGAACACCGTATCCTTGGAAACCGTATCCTAGGAAACCATGTCTCCTAGGAAACCATTGTGCTCAGAACCCTTCCCCTAAGAATGCTCATCCTACCACGCCACATTCTAGAACACCGTATCCAAGGAAACCGTATCCTTGGAAACCGTATCCTAGGAAACCATGTCTCCTAGGAAAACATTGTGCTCAGAACCCTGCCCCTAAGAATGCCCATCCTACCACGCCACATTCTAGAACACCGTATCCAAGGAAACCGTATACTTGGAAACCGTAACCTAGGAAACCATGTCTCCTAGGAAACCATTGTGCTCAGAACCCTGCCCCTAAGAATGCCCATCCTACAACGCCACATTCTAGAACACCGTATCCAAGGAAACCGTATCCTTGGAAACCGTATCCTAGGAAACCATGTCTCCTAGGAAACCATTGTGCTCAGAACCCTGCCCCTAAGAATGCCCATCCTATCACGCCACATTCTAGAACACCGTATCCAAGGAAACCGTATCCTTGGAAACCGTATCCTAGGAAACCATGTCTCCTAGGAAACCATTGTGCTCAGAACCCTACCCCTAACAATGCCCATCCCACCACGCCACATTCTAGAACACCATATCCAAGGAAACCGTATCCTTAGAAAACGTATCCTAGGAAACCATGTCTCCTTGGAAACCATTGTGCTCAGATCACTGTCCCTAAGAATGCACATCCTACCACGCCATAATCTAGAACACCATATCCAAGGAAACCGTATCCTCGGAAACCGTATCCTAGGAAACCATGTCTCCTAGGAAACCATTGTGCTCAGAACCCTGCCCCTAAGAATGAACATCCTACCAGGCCCCATGCTAGAACTCCGTATCTAAGGAAACAGTATCCTTGGAAACCGTGTCCTAGGAAACCATGTCTCCTAGGAAACCGTTGTGCTCAGAACCCTGTCCCTAAGAATGCAGATCCTACCAGGCCACATTCTAGAATACCGTATCCAAGGAAACTGTATCCTTGGAAACCGTATCCTAGGAAACGATGTCTCCTTGGAAAAATTTGAGGTCAGAACCCGGTCCCTAAGAAGGAACATCCTACCAGGCCACATTCTAGAACTCCGTATCCAAGGAAACAGTATACTTGGAAACCGAATCCTAGGGAACCATGTCTCCTAGGAAACCACTGTGCTCAGAATCCTGCCCCTGAGAATGAACATCCTACCAGGCCACATTCTAGAACACCATATCCAAGGAAACCGTATCCTTGGAAACCGTATCCTAGGAAACCAGGTCCCCTAGGAAACCATTGTGCTCAGAACCCTGCACCTAAGAATGCCCATCCTACAACGCCACATTCTAGAACACCGTATCCAAGGAAACCGTATCCTAGGAAACCATGTCTCCTAGGAAACCATTGTGCTCAGAACCCTTCCCCTAAGAATGCCCATCCTACCACGCCACATTCTAGAACACCGTATCCAAGGAAACCGTATCCTTGGAAACCGTATCCTAGGAAACCATGTCTCCTAGGAAACCATTGTGCTCAGAACCCTGCACCTAAGAATGCCCATCCTACCACGCCACATTCTAGAACACCGTATCCAAGGAAACCGTATCCTTGGACACCGTATCCTAGGAAACCATGTCTCCTAGGAAACCATTGTGCTCAGAACCCTGCCCCTAAGAATGCCCATCCTACCACGCCACATTCTAGAACACCGTATCCAAGGAAACTGTATCCTTGGAAACCGTATCCTAGGAAACCATGTCTCCTAGGAAACCATTGTGCTCAGAACCCTGCCCCTAAGAATGCCCATCCTACCACGCCACATTCTAGAACACCGTATCCAAGGAAACCGTATCCTTGGAAACCGTATCCTAGGAAACCATGTCTCCTAGGAAACCATTGTGCTCAGAACCCTTCCCCTAAGAATGCTCATCCTACCACGCCACATTCTAGAACACCGTATCCAAGGAAACCGTATCCTTGGAAACCGTATCCTAGGAAACCATGTCTCCTAGGAAAACATTGTGCTCAGAACCCTGCCCCTAAGAATGCCCATCCTACCACGAAACATTCTAGAACACAGTATCCAAGGAAACCGTAACCTTGGAAACCGTATCCTAGGAAACCATGTCTCCTAGGAAACCATTGTGCTCAGAACCCTGCCCCTAAGAATGCCCATCCTACCACGCCACATTCTGGAACACCGTATCCATGGAAACCGTATCCTTGGAAACCGTATCCTAGGAAACCATGTCTCCTAGGAAACCATTGTGCTCAGAACCCTGCCCCTAAGAATGCCCATGCTACCACGCCACATTCTAGAACACCGTATTCTTGGAAACCGTATCCTAGGAAACCATGTCTCCTAGGAAACCATTGTGCTCAGAACCCTTCCACTAAGAATGCCCATCCTACCACGCCACATTGTAGAACACCTTATCCAAGGAAACCGTATCCTTGGAAACCGTATCCTAGGAAACCATGTCTCCTAGGAAACCATTGTGCTCAGAACCCTGCCCCTAAGAATGCCCATCCTACCACGCCACATTCTAGAACACCGTATCCAAGGAAACCGTATCCTAGGAAACCATGTCTCCTAGGAAACCATGTCTCCTAGGAAACCATTGTGCTCAGAACCCTGCCCCTAAGAATGCCCATCCTACCACGCCACATTCTAGAACACCGTATCCAAGGAAACCGTATCCTTGGAAACCGTATCCTAGGAAACCATGTCTCCTAGGAAACCATTGTGCTCAGAACCCTGCCCCTAAGAATGCCCATCCTACCACGCCACATTCTAGAACACCGTATCCAAGGAAACCGTATCCTAGGAAACCATGTCTCCTTGGAAAACATTTTGCTCAGAACCCTGCCCCTAAGAATGCCCATCCTACCACGCCACATTCTAGAACACCGTATCCAAGGAAACCGTATCCTTGGAAACCGTATCCTAGGAAACCATGTCTCCTAGGAAACCATTGTGCTCAGAACCCTGCCCCTAAGAATGCCCATGCTACCACGCCACATTCTAGAACACCGTATTCTTGGAAACCGTATCCTAGGAAACCATGTCTCCTAGGAAACCATTGTGCTCAGAACCCTTCCACTAAGAATGCCCATCCTACCACGCCACATTGTAGAACACCTTATCCAAGGAAACCGTATCCTTGGAAACCGTATCCTAGGAAACCATGTCTCCTAGGAAACCATTGTGCTCAGAACCCTGCCCCTAAGAATGCCCATCCTACCACGCCACATTCTAGAACACCGTATCCAAGGAAACCGTATCCTAGGAAACCATGTCTCCTAGGAAACCATGTCTCCTAGGAAACCATTGTGCTCAGAACCCTGCCCCTAAGAATGCCCATCCTACCACGCCACATTCTAGAACACCGTATCCAAGGAAACCGTATCCTTGGAAACCGTATCCTAGGAAACCATGTCTCCTTGGAAACCATTCTTCTCAGACCCTGCCCCTAAGAATGCCCATCCTACCACGCCACATTCTAGACACCGTATCCAAGGAAACCGTATCCTTGGAAACCGTATCCTAGGAAACCATGTCTCCTAGGAAACCATTGTGCTCAGAACCCTGCACCTAAGAATGCCCATCCTACAACGCCACATTCTAGAACACCGTATCCAAGGAAACCGTATCCTAGGAAACCATGTCTCCTAGGAAACCATTGTGCTCAGAACCCTGCCCCTAAGAATGCCCATCCTATCACGCCACATTCTAGAACACCGTATCCAAGGAAACCGTATCCTTGGAAACCGTATCCTAGGAAACCATGTCTCCTAGGAAACCATTGTGCTCAGAACCCTGCCCCTAAGAATGCCCATCCTATCACGCCACATTCTAGAACACCGTATCCAAGGAAACCGTATCCTTGGAAACCGTACCCTGGAAACCATGTCTCCTAGGAAACCATTGTGCTCAGAACCCTGCCCCTAAGAATGCCCATCCTACCACGCCACATTCTAGAACACCGTATCCAAGGAAACCGTATCCTAGGAAACCATGTCTCCTAGGAAACCATGTCTCCTAGGAAACCATTGTGCTCAGAACCCTGCCCCTAAGAATGCCCATCCTACCACGCCACATTCTAGAACACCGTATCCAAGGAAACCGTATCCTTGGAAACCGTATCCTAGGAAACCATGTCTCCTAGGAAACCATTGTGCTCAGAACCCTGCCCCTAAGAATGCCCATCCTACCACGCCACATTCTAGAACACCGTATCCAAGGAAACCGTATCCTAGGAAACCATGTCTCCTTGGAAAACATTTTGCTCAGAACCCTGCCCCTAAGAATGCTCATCCTACCACGCCACATTCTAGAACACCGTATCCAAGGAAACCGTATCCTTGGAAACCGTATCCTAGGAAACCATGTCTCCTAGAAAATATTGTGCTCAGAACCCTGCCCCTGAGAATGCCCATCCTACCACGCCACATTCTAGAACACCGTATCCAAGGAAACCATATCCTTGGAAATCGTATCCTAGGAAACCATGTCTCCTAGGAAACCATTGTGCTCAGAACCCTGCTCCTAAGAATGCGCATCCTACCACGCCACATTCTAGAACACCGTATCCTTGGAAACCGTATCCTAGGAAACCATGTCTCCTAGGAAACCATTGTGCTCAGAACCCTTCCCCTAAGAATGCTCATCCTACCACGCCACATTCTAGAACACCGTATCCAAGGAAACCGTATCCTTGGAAACCGTATCCTAGGAAACCATGTCTCCTAGGAAAACATTGTGCTCAGAACCCTGCCCCTAAGAATGCCCATCCTACCACGCCACATTCTAGAACACCGTATCCAAGGAAACCGTATACTTGGAAACCGTAACCTAGGAAACCATGTCTCCTAGGAAACCATTGTGCTCAGAACCCTGCCCCTAAGAATGCCCATCCTACAACGCCACATTCTAGAACACCGTATCCAAGGAAACCGTATCCTTGGAAACCGTATCCTAGGAAACCATGTCTCCTAGGAAACCATTGTGCTCAGAACCCTGCCCCTAAGAATGCCCATCCTATCACGCCACATTCTAGAACACCGTATCCAAGGAAACCGTATCCTTGGAAACCGTATCCTAGGAAACCATGTCTCCTAGGAAACCATTGTGCTCAGAACCCTACCCCTAACAATGCCCATCCCACCACGCCACATTCTAGAACACCATATCCAAGGAAACCGTATCCTTAGAAAACGTATCCTAGGAAACCATGTCTCCTTGGAAACCATTGTGCTCAGATCACTGTCCCTAAGAATGCACATCCTACCACGCCATAATCTAGAACACCATATCCAAGGAAACCGTATCCTCGGAAACCGTATCCTAGGAAACCATGTCTCCTAGGAAACCATTGTGCTCAGAACCCTGCCCCTAAGAATGAACATCCTACCAGGCCCCATGCTAGAACTCCGTATCTAAGGAAACAGTATCCTTGGAAACCGTGTCCTAGGAAACCATGTCTCCTAGGAAACCGTTGTGCTCAGAACCCTGTCCCTAAGAATGCAGATCCTACCAGGCCACATTCTAGAATACCGTATCCAAGGAAACTGTATCCTTGGAAACCGTATCCTAGGAAACGATGTCTCCTTGGAAAAATTTGAGGTCAGAACCCGGTCCCTAAGAAGGAACATCCTACCAGGTCACATTCTAGAACTCCGTATCCAAGGAAACAGTATACTTGGAAACCGAATCCTAGGGAACCATGTCTCCTAGGAAACCACTGTGCTCAGAATCCTGCCCCTGAGAATGAACATCCTACCAGGCCACATTCTAGAACACCATATCCAAGGAAACCGTATCCTTGGAAACCGTATCCTAGGAAACCAGGTCCCCTAGGAAACCATTGTGCTCAGAACCCTGCACCTAAGAATGCCCATCCTACAACGCCACATTCTAGAACACCGTATCCAAGGAAACCGTATCCTAGGAAACCATGTCTCCTAGGAAACCATTGTGCTCAGAACCCTTCCCCTAAGAATGCCCATCCTACCACGCCACATTCTAGAACACCGTATCCAAGGAAACCGTATCCTTGGAAACCGTATCCTAGGAAACCATGTCTCCTAGGAAACCATTGTGCTCAGAACCCTGCACCTAAGAATGCCCATCCTACCACGCCACATTCTAGAACACCGTATCCAAGGAAACCGTATCCTTGGACACCGTATCCTAGGAAACCATGTCTCCTAGGAAACCATTGTGCTCAGAACCCTGCCCCTAAGAATGCCCATCCTACCACGCCACATTCTAGAACACCGTATCCAAGGAAACTGTATCCTTGGAAACCGTATCCTAGGAAACCATGTCTCCTAGGAAACCATTGTGCTCAGAACCCTGCCCCTAAGAATGCCCATCCTACCACGCCACATTCTAGAACACCGTATCCAAGGAAACCGTATCCTTGGAAACCGTATCCTAGGAAACCATGTCTCCTAGGAAACCATTGTGCTCAGAACCCTTCCCCTAAGAATGCTCATCCTACCACGCCACATTCTAGAACACCGTATCCAAGGAAACCGTATCCTTGGAAACCGTATCCTAGGAAACCATGTCTCCTAGGAAAACATTGTGCTCAGAACCCTGCCCCTAAGAATGCCCATCCTACCACGAAACATTCTAGAACACCGTATCCAAGGAAACCGTAACCTTGGAAACCGTATCCTAGGAAACCATGTCTCCTAGGAAACCATTGTGCTCAGAACCCTGCCCCTAAGAATGCCCATCCTACCACGCCACATTCTGGAACACCGTATCCATGGAAACCGTATCCTTGGAAACCGTATCCTAGGAAACCATGTCTCCTAGGAAACCATTGTGCTCAGAACCCTGCCCCTAAGAATGCCCATGCTACCACGCCACATTCTAGAACACCGTATTCTTGGAAACCGTATCCTAGGAAACCATGTCTCCTAGGAAACCATTGTGCTCAGAACCCTTCCACTAAGAATGCCCATCCTACCACGCCACATTGTAGAACACCTTATCCAAGGAAACCGTATCCTTGGAAACCGTATCCTAGGAAACCATGTCTCCTAGGAAACCATTGTGCTCAGAACCCTGCCCCTAAGAATGCCCATCCTACCACGCCACATTCTAGAACACCGTATCCAAGGAAACCGTATCCTAGGAAACCATGTCTCCTAGGAAACCATGTCTCCTAGGAAACCATTGTGCTCAGAACCCTGCCCCTAAGAATGCCCATCCTACCACGCCACATTCTAGAACACCGTATCCAAGGAAACCGTATCCTTGGAAACCGTATCCTAGGAAACCATGTCTCCTAGGAAACCATTGTGCTCAGAACCCTGCCCCTAAGAATGCCCATCCTACCACGCCACATTCTAGAACACCGTATCCAAGGAAACCGTATCCTAGGAAACCATGTCTCCTTGGAAAACATTTTGCTCAGAACCCTGCCCCTAAGAATGCCCATCCTACCACGCCACATTCTAGAACACCGTATCCAAGGAAACCATATCCTTGGAAACCGTATCCTAGGAAACCATGTCTCCTAGGAAACCATTGTGCTCAGAACCCTGCCCCTAAGAATGCCCATGCTACCACGCCACATTCTAGAACACCGTATTCTTGGAAACCGTATCCTAGGAAACCATGTCTCCTAGGAAACCATTGTGCTCAGAACCCTTCCACTAAGAATGCCCATCCTACCACGCCACATTGTAGAACACCTTATCCAAGGAAACCGTATCCTTGGAAACCGTATCCTAGGAAACCATGTCTCCTAGGAAACCATTGTGCTCAGAACCCTGCCCCTAAGAATGCCCATCCTACCACGCCACATTCTAGAACACCGTATCCAAGGAAACCGTATCCTAGGAAACCATGTCTCCTAGGAAACCATGTCTCCTAGGAAACCATTGTGCTCAGAACCCTGCCCCTAAGAATGCCCATCCTACCACGCCACATTCTAGAACACCGTATCCAAGGAAACCGTATCCTTGGAAACCGTATCCTAGGAAACCATGTCTCCTTGGAAACCATTCTTCTCAGACCCTGCCCCTAAGAATGCCCATCCTACCACGCCACATTCTAGACACCGTATCCAAGGAAACCGTATCCTTGGAAACCGTATCCTAGGAAACCATGTCTCCTAGGAAACCATTGTGCTCAGAACCCTGCCCCTAAGAATGCCCATCCTACCACGCCACATTCTAGAACACCGTATCCAATGAAACCGTATCCTTGGAAACCGTATCCTAGGAAACCATGTCTCCTGGAAACCATTGTGCTCAGAACCCTGCCCCTAAGAATGCCCATCCTACCACGCCACATTCTAGAACACCGTATCCAAGGAAACCGTATCCTAGGAAACCATGTCTCCTAGGAAACCATTGTGCTCAGAACCCTGCACCTAAGAATGCCCATCCTATCACGCCACATTCTAGAACACCGTATCCAAGGAAACCGTATCCTTGGAAACCGTATCCTAGGAAACCATGTCTCCTAGGAAACCATTGTGCTCAGAACCCTGCCCCTAAGAATGCCCATCCTATCACGCCACATTCTAGAACACCGTATCCAAGGAAACCGTATCCTTGGAAACCGTATCCTAGGAAACCATGTCTCCTAGGAAACCATTGTGCTCAGAACCCTGCCCCTAAGAATGCCCATCCTACCACGCCACATTCTAGAACACCGTATGCAAGGAAACCGTATCCTTGGAAACCGTATCCTAGGAAACCATGTCTCCTAGGAAACCATTGTGCTCAGAACCCTGCCCCTAAGAATGCCCATCCTACCACGCCACATTCTAGAACACCGTATCCAAGGAAACCGTATCCTTGGAAACCGTATCCTAGGAAACCATGTCTCCTAGGAAACCATTGTGCTCAGAACCCTGCACCTAAGAATGCCCATCCTACCACGCCACATTCTAGAACACCGTATCCAAGGAAACCGTATCCTTGGAAACCGTATCCTAGGAAACCATGTCTCCTAGGAAACCATTGTGCTCAGAACCCTGCCCCTAAGAATGCCCATCCTACCACGCCACATTCTAGAACACCGTATCCAAGGAAACCGTATCCTTGGAAACCGTATCCTAGGAAACCATGTCTCCTTGGAAACCATTCTTCTCAGACCCTGCCCCTAAGAATGCCCATCCTACCACGCCACATTCTAGACACCGTATCCAAGGAAACCGTATCCTTGGAAACCGTATCCTAGGAAACCATGTCTCCTAGGAAACCATTGTGCTCAGAACCCTGCACCTAAGAATGCCCATCCTACAACGCCACATTCTAGAACACCGTATCCAAGGAAACCGTATCCTAGGAAACCATGTCTCCTAGGAAACCATTGTGCTCAGAACCCTGCCCCTAAGAATGCCCATCCTATCACGCCACATTCTAGAACACCGTATCCAAGGAAACCGTATCCTTGGAAACCGTATCCTAGGAAACCATGTCTCCTAGGAAACCATTGTGCTCAGAACCCTGCCCCTAAGAATGCCCATCCTATCACGCCACATTCTAGAACACCGTATCCAAGGAAACCGTATCCTTGGAAACCGTACCCTGGAAACCATGTCTCCTAGGAAACCATTGTGCTCAGAACCCTGCCCCTAAGAATGCCCATCCTACCACGCCACATTCTAGAACACCGTATCCAAGGAAACCGTATCCTAGGAAACCATGTCTCCTAGGAAACCATGTCTCCTAGGAAACCATTGTGCTCAGAACCCTGCCCCTAAGAATGCCCATCCTACCACGCCACATTCTAGAACACCGTATCCAAGGAAACCGTATCCTTGGAAACCGTATCCTAGGAAACCATGTCTCCTAGGAAACCATTGTGCTCAGAACCCTGCCCCTAAGAATGCCCATCCTACCACGCCACATTCTAGAACACCGTATCCAAGGAAACCGTATCCTAGGAAACCATGTCTCCTTGGAAAACATTTTGCTCAGAACCCTGCCCCTAAGAATGCTCATCCTACCACGCCACATTCTAGAACACCGTATCCAAGGAAACCGTATCCTTGGAAACCGTATCCTAGGAAACCATGTCTCCTAGAAAATATTGTGCTCAGAACCCTGCCCCTGAGAATGCCCATCCTACCACGCCACATTCTAGAACACCGTATCCAAGGAAACCATATCCTTGGAAATCGTATCCTAGGAAACCATGTCTCCTAGGAAACCATTGTGCTCAGAACCCTGCTCCTAAGAATGCGCATCCTACCACGCCACATTCTAGAACACCGTATCCTTGGAAACCGTATCCTAGGAAACCATGTCTCCTAGGAAACCATTGTGCTCAGAACCCTTCCCCTAAGAATGCTCATCCTACCACGCCACATTCTAGAACACCGTATCCAAGGAAACCGTATCCTTGGAAACCGTATCCTAGGAAACCATGTCTCCTAGGAAAACATTGTGCTCAGAACCCTGCCCCTAAGAATGCCCATCCTACCACGCCACATTCTAGAACACCGTATCCAAGGAAACCGTATACTTGGAAACCGTAACCTAGGAAACCATGTCTCCTAGGAAACCATTGTGCTCAGAACCCTGCCCCTAAGAATGCCCATCCTACAACGCCACATTCTAGAACACCGTATCCAAGGAAACCGTATCCTTGGAAACCGTATCCTAGGAAACCATGTCTCCTAGGAAACCATTGTGCTCAGAACCCTGCCCCTAAGAATGCCCATCCTATCACGCCACATTCTAGAACACCGTATCCAAGGAAACCGTATCCTTGGAAACCGTATCCTAGGAAACCATGTCTCCTAGGAAACCATTGTGCTCAGAACCCTACCCCTAACAATGCCCATCCCACCACGCCACATTCTAGAACACCATATCCAAGGAAACCGTATCCTTAGAAAACGTATCCTAGGAAACCATGTCTCCTTGGAAACCATTGTGCTCAGATCACTGTCCCTAAGAATGCACATCCTACCACGCCATAATCTAGAACACCATATCCAAGGAAACCGTATCCTCGGAAACCGTATCCTAGGAAACCATGTCTCCTAGGAAACCATTGTGCTCAGAACCCTGCCCCTAAGAATGAACATCCTACCAGGCCCCATGCTAGAACTCCGTATCTAAGGAAACAGTATCCTTGGAAACCGTGTCCTAGGAAACCATGTCTCCTAGGAAACCGTTGTGCTCAGAACCCTGTCCCTAAGAATGCAGATCCTACCAGGCCACATTCTAGAATACCGTATCCAAGGAAACTGTATCCTTGGAAACCGTATCCTAGGAAACGATGTCTCCTTGGAAAAATTTGAGGTCAGAACCCGGTCCCTAAGAAGGAACATCCTACCAGGCCACATTCTAGAACTCCGTATCCAAGGAAACAGTATACTTGGAAACCGAATCCTAGGGAACCATGTCTCCTAGGAAACCACTGTGCTCAGAATCCTGCCCCTGAGAATGAACATCCTACCAGGCCACATTCTAGAACACCATATCCAAGGAAACCGTATCCTTGGAAACCGTATCCTAGGAAACCAGGTCCCCTAGGAAACCATTGTGCTCAGAACCCTGCACCTAAGAATGCCCATCCTACAACGCCACATTCTAGAACACCGTATCCAAGGAAACCGTATCCTAGGAAACCATGTCTCCTAGGAAACCATTGTGCTCAGAACCCTTCCCCTAAGAATGCCCATCCTACCACGCCACATTCTAGAACACCGTATCCAAGGAAACCGTATCCTTGGAAACCGTATCCTAGGAAACCATGTCTCCTAGGAAACCATTGTGCTCAGAACCCTGCACCTAAGAATGCCCATCCTACCACGCCACATTCTAGAACACCGTATCCAAGGAAACCGTATCCTTGGACACCGTATCCTAGGAAACCATGTCTCCTAGGAAACCATTGTGCTCAGAACCCTGCCCCTAAGAATGCCCATCCTACCACGCCACATTCTAGAACACCGTATCCAAGGAAACTGTATCCTTGGAAACCGTATCCTAGGAAACCATGTCTCCTAGGAAACCATTGTGCTCAGAACCCTGCCCCTAAGAATGCCCATCCTACCACGCCACATTCTAGAACACCGTATCCAAGGAAACCGTATCCTTGGAAACCGTATCCTAGGAAACCATGTCTCCTAGGAAACCATTGTGCTCAGAACCCTTCCCCTAAGAATGCTCATCCTACCACGCCACATTCTAGAACACCGTATCCAAGGAAACCGTATCCTTGGAAACCGTATCCTAGGAAACCATGTCTCCTAGGAAAACATTGTGCTCAGAACCCTGCCCCTAAGAATGCCCATCCTACCACGAAACATTCTAGAACACCGTATCCAAGGAAACCGTAACCTTGGAAACCGTATCCTAGGAAACCATGTCTCCTAGGAAACCATTGTGCTCAGAACCCTGCCCCTAAGAATGCCCATCCTACCACGCCACATTCTGGAACACCGTATCCATGGAAACCGTATCCTTGGAAACCGTATCCTAGGAAACCATGTCTCCTAGGAAACCATTGTGCTCAGAACCCTGCCCCTAAGAATGCCCATGCTACCACGCCACATTCTAGAACACCGTATTCTTGGAAACCGTATCCTAGGAAACCATGTCTCCTAGGAAACCATTGTGCTCAGAACCCTTCCACTAAGAATGCCCATCCTACCACGCCACATTGTAGAACACCTTATCCAAGGAAACCGTATCCTTGGAAACCGTATCCTAGGAAACCATGTCTCCTAGGAAACCATTGTGCTCAGAACCCTGCCCCTAAGAATGCCCATCCTACCACGCCACATTCTAGAACACCGTATCCAAGGAAACCGTATCCTAGGAAACCATGTCTCCTAGGAAACCATGTCTCCTAGGAAACCATTGTGCTCAGAACCCTGCCCCTAAGAATGCCCATCCTACCACGCCACATTCTAGAACACCGTATCCAAGGAAACCGTATCCTTGGAAACCGTATCCTAGGAAACCATGTCTCCTAGGAAACCATTGTGCTCAGAACCCTGCCCCTAAGAATGCCCATCCTACCACGCCACATTCTAGAACACCGTATCCAAGGAAACCGTATCCTAGGAAACCATGTCTCCTTGGAAAACATTTTGCTCAGAACCCTGCCCCTAAGAATGCCCATCCTACCACGCCACATTCTAGAACACCGTATCCAAGGAAACCATATCCTTGGAAACCGTATCCTAGGAAACCATGTCTCCTAGGAAACCATTGTGCTCAGAACCCTGCCCCTAAGAATGCCCATGCTACCACGCCACATTCTAGAACACCGTATTCTTGGAAACCGTATCCTAGGAAACCATGTCTCCTAGGAAACCATTGTGCTCAGAACCCTTCCACTAAGAATGCCCATCCTACCACGCCACATTGTAGAACACCTTATCCAAGGAAACCGTATCCTTGGAAACCGTATCCTAGGAAACCATGTCTCCTAGGAAACCATTGTGCTCAGAACCCTGCCCCTAAGAATGCCCATCCTACCACGCCACATTCTAGAACACCGTATCCAAGGAAACCGTATCCTAGGAAACCATGTCTCCTAGGAAACCATGTCTCCTAGGAAACCATTGTGCTCAGAACCCTGCCCCTAAGAATGCCCATCCTACCACGCCACATTCTAGAACACCGTATCCAAGGAAACCGTATCCTTGGAAACCGTATCCTAGGAAACCATGTCTCCTTGGAAACCATTCTTCTCAGACCCTGCCCCTAAGAATGCCCATCCTACCACGCCACATTCTAGACACCGTATCCAAGGAAACCGTATCCTTGGAAACCGTATCCTAGGAAACCATGTCTCCTAGGAAACCATTGTGCTCAGAACCCTGCCCCTAAGAATGCCCATCCTACCACGCCACATTCTAGAACACCGTATCCAATGAAACCGTATCCTTGGAAACCGTATCCTAGGAAACCATGTCTCCTGGAAACCATTGTGCTCAGAACCCTGCCCCTAAGAATGCCCATCCTACCACGCCACATTCTAGAACACCGTATCCAAGGAAACCGTATCCTAGGAAACCATGTCTCCTAGGAAACCATTGTGCTCAGAACCCTGCACCTAAGAATGCCCATCCTATCACGCCACATTCTAGAACACCGTATCCAAGGAAACCGTATCCTTGGAAACCGTATCCTAGGAAACCATGTCTCCTAGGAAACCATTGTGCTCAGAACCCTGCCCCTAAGAATGCCCATCCTATCACGCCACATTCTAGAACACCGTATCCAAGGAAACCGTATCCTTGGAAACCGTATCCTAGGAAACCATGTCTCCTAGGAAACCATTGTGCTCAGAACCCTGCCCCTAAGAATGCCCATCCTACCACGCCACATTCTAGAACACCGTATGCAAGGAAACCGTATCCTTGGAAACCGTATCCTAGGAAACCATGTCTCCTAGGAAACCATTGTGCTCAGAACCCTGCCCCTAAGAATGCCCATCCTACCACGCCACATTCTAGAACACCGTATCCAAGGAAACCGTATCCTTGGAAACCGTATCCTAGGAAACCATGTCTCCTAGGAAACCATTGTGCTCAGAACCCTGCACCTAAGAATGCCCATCCTACCACGCCACATTCTAGAACACCGTATCCAAGGAAACCGTATCCTTGGAAACCGTATCCTAGGAAACCATGTCTCCTAGGAAACCATTGTGCTCAGAACCCTGCCCCTAAGAATGCCCATCCTACCACGCCACATTCTAGAACACCGTATCCAAGGAAACCGTACCCTTGGAAACCGTATCCTAGGAAACCATGTGTCCTAGGAAACCATTGTGCTCAGAACCCTGCACCTAAGAATGCCCATCCTACCACGCCACATTCTAGAACACCGTATCCAAGGAAACCGTATCCTTGGAAACCGTATCCTAGGAAACCATGTCTCCTTGGAAACCATTCTTCTCAGACCCTGCCCCTAAGAATGCCCATCCTACCACGCCACATTCTAGAACACCGTATCCAAGGAAACCGTATCCTTGGAAACCGTATCCTAGGAAACCATGTCTCCTAGGAAACCATTGTGCTCAGAACCCTGCACCAAAGAATGCCCATCCTACCACGCCACATTCTAGAACACCGTATCCAAGGAAACCGTATCCTTGGAAACCGTATCCTAGGAAACCATGTCTCCTAGGAAACCATTGTGCTCAGAACCCTGCCCCTAAGAATGCCCATCCTACCACGCCACATTCTAGAACACCGTATCCAAGGAAACCGTACCCTTGGAAACCGTATCCTAGGAAACCATGTCTCCTAGGAAACCATTGTGCTCAGAACCCTGCACCTAAGAATGCCCATCCTACCACGCCACATTCTAGAACACCGTATCCAAGGAAACCGTATCCTTGGAAACCGTATCCTAGGAAACCATGTCTCCTTGGAAACCATTCTTCTCAGACCCTGCCCCTAAGAATGCCCATCCTACCACGCCACATTCTAGAACACCGTATCCAAGGAAACCGTATCCTTGGAAACCGTATCCTAGGAAACCATGTGTCCTAGGAAACCATGGTGCTCAGAACCCTGCCCCTAAGAATGCCCATCCTACCACGTCACATTCTAGAACACCGTATCCAAGGAGACCGTATACTTGGAAACCGTATCCTAGGAAACCATGTCTCCTAGGAAACCATTGTGCTCAGAACCCTGCCCCTAAAAATGCCCATCCTACAACGCCACATTCTAGAACACCGTATCCAAGGAAACCGTATCCTTGGAAACCGTATCCTAGGAAACCATGTCTCCTAGGAAACCATTGTGCTCAGAACCCTGCACCTAAGAATGCCCATCCTACCACGCCACATTCTAGAACACCGTATCCAAGGAAACCGTATCCTAGGAAACCATGTCTCCTAGGAAACCATTGTGCTCAGAACCCTGCCCCTAAGAATGCCCATCCTATCACGCCACATTCTAGAACACCGTATCCAAGGAAACCGTATCCTTGGAAACCGTACCCTGGAAACCATGTCTCCTAGGAAACCATTGTGCTCAGAACCCTGCCCCTAAGAATGCCCATCCTACCACGCCACATTCTAGAACACCGTATCCAAGGAAACCGTATCCTAGGAAACCATGTCTCCTAGGAAACCATGTCTCCTAGGAAACCATTGTGCTCAGAACCCTGCCCCTAAGAATGCCCATCCTACCACGCCACATTCTAGAACACCGTATCCAAGGAAACCGTATCCTTGGAAACCGTATCCTAGGAAACCATGTCTCCTAGGAAACCATTGTGCTCAGAACCCTGCCCCTAAGAATGCCCATCCTACCACGCCACATTCTAGAACACCGTATCCAAGGAAACCGTATCCTAGGAAACCATGTCTCCTTGGAAAACATTTTGCTCAGAACCCTGCCCCTAAGAATGCTCATCCTACCACGCCACATTCTAGAACACCGTATCCAAGGAAACCGTATCCTTGGAAACCGTATCCTAGGAAACCATGTCTCCTAGAAAATATTGTGCTCAGAACCCTGCCCCTGAGAATGCCCATCCTACCACGCCACATTCTAGAACACCGTATCCAAGGAAACCATATCCTTGGAAATCGTATCCTAGGAAACCATGTCTCCTAGGAAACCATTGTGCTCAGAACCCTGCTCCTAAGAATGCGCATCCTACCACGCCACATTCTAGAACACCGTATCCTTGGAAACCGTATCCTAGGAAACCATGTCTCCTAGGAAACCATTGTGCTCAGAACCCTTCCCCTAAGAATGCTCATCCTACCACGCCACATTCTAGAACACCGTATCCAAGGAAACCGTATCCTTGGAAACCGTATCCTAGGAAACCATGTCTCCTAGGAAAACATTGTGCTCAGAACCCTGCCCCTAAGAATGCCCATCCTACCACGCCACATTCTAGAACACCGTATCCAAGGAAACCGTATACTTGGAAACCGTAACCTAGGAAACCATGTCTCCTAGGAAACCATTGTGCTCAGAACCCTGCCCCTAAGAATGCCCATCCTACAACGCCACATTCTAGAACACCGTATCCAAGGAAACCGTATCCTTGGAAACCGTATCCTAGGAAACCATGTCTCCTAGGAAACCATTGTGCTCAGAACCCTGCCCCTAAGAATGCCCATCCTATCACGCCACATTCTAGAACACCGTATCCAAGGAAACCGTATCCTTGGAAACCGTATCCTAGGAAACCATGTCTCCTAGGAAACCATTGTGCTCAGAACCCTACCCCTAACAATGCCCATCCCACCACGCCACATTCTAGAACACCATATCCAAGGAAACCGTATCCTTAGAAAACGTATCCTAGGAAACCATGTCTCCTTGGAAACCATTGTGCTCAGATCACTGTCCCTAAGAATGCACATCCTACCACGCCATAATCTAGAACACCATATCCAAGGAAACCGTATCCTCGGAAACCGTATCCTAGGAAACCATGTCTCCTAGGAAACCATTGTGCTCAGAACCCTGCCCCTAAGAATGAACATCCTACCAGGCCCCATGCTAGAACTCCGTATCTAAGGAAACAGTATCCTTGGAAACCGTGTCCTAGGAAACCATGTCTCCTAGGAAACCGTTGTGCTCAGAACCCTGTCCCTAAGAATGCAGATCCTACCAGGCCACATTCTAGAATACCGTATCCAAGGAAACTGTATCCTTGGAAACCGTATCCTAGGAAACGATGTCTCCTTGGAAAAATTTGAGGTCAGAACCCGGTCCCTAAGAAGGAACATCCTACCAGGCCACATTCTAGAACTCCGTATCCAAGGAAACAGTATACTTGGAAACCGAATCCTAGGGAACCATGTCTCCTAGGAAACCACTGTGCTCAGAATCCTGCCCCTGAGAATGAACATCCTACCAGGCCACATTCTAGAACACCATATCCAAGGAAACCGTATCCTTGGAAACCGTATCCTAGGAAACCAGGTCCCCTAGGAAACCATTGTGCTCAGAACCCTGCACCTAAGAATGCCCATCCTACAACGCCACATTCTAGAACACCGTATCCAAGGAAACCGTATCCTAGGAAACCATGTCTCCTAGGAAACCATTGTGCTCAGAACCCTTCCCCTAAGAATGCCCATCCTACCACGCCACATTCTAGAACACCGTATCCAAGGAAACCGTATCCTTGGAAACCGTATCCTAGGAAACCATGTCTCCTAGGAAACCATTGTGCTCAGAACCCTGCACCTAAGAATGCCCATCCTACCACGCCACATTCTAGAACACCGTATCCAAGGAAACCGTATCCTTGGACACCGTATCCTAGGAAACCATGTCTCCTAGGAAACCATTGTGCTCAGAACCCTGCCCCTAAGAATGCCCATCCTACCACGCCACATTCTAGAACACCGTATCCAAGGAAACTGTATCCTTGGAAACCGTATCCTAGGAAACCATGTCTCCTAGGAAACCATTGTGCTCAGAACCCTGCCCCTAAGAATGCCCATCCTACCACGCCACATTCTAGAACACCGTATCCAAGGAAACCGTATCCTTGGAAACCGTATCCTAGGAAACCATGTCTCCTAGGAAACCATTGTGCTCAGAACCCTTCCCCTAAGAATGCTCATCCTACCACGCCACATTCTAGAACACCGTATCCAAGGAAACCGTATCCTTGGAAACCGTATCCTAGGAAACCATGTCTCCTAGGAAAACATTGTGCTCAGAACCCTGCCCCTAAGAATGCCCATCCTACCACGAAACATTCTAGAACACCGTATCCAAGGAAACCGTAACCTTGGAAACCGTATCCTAGGAAACCATGTCTCCTAGGAAACCATTGTGCTCAGAACCCTGCCCCTAAGAATGCCCATCCTACCACGCCACATTCTGGAACACCGTATCCATGGAAACCGTATCCTTGGAAACCGTATCCTAGGAAACCATGTCTCCTAGGAAACCATTGTGCTCAGAACCCTGCCCCTAAGAATGCCCATGCTACCACGCCACATTCTAGAACACCGTATTCTTGGAAACCGTATCCTAGGAAACCATGTCTCCTAGGAAACCATTGTGCTCAGAACCCTTCCACTAAGAATGCCCATCCTACCACGCCACATTGTAGAACACCTTATCCAAGGAAACCGTATCCTTGGAAACCGTATCCTAGGAAACCATGTCTCCTAGGAAACCATTGTGCTCAGAACCCTGCCCCTAAGAATGCCCATCCTACCACGCCACATTCTAGAACACCGTATCCAAGGAAACCGTATCCTAGGAAACGATGTCTCCTAGGAAACCATGTCTCCTAGGAAACCATTGTGCTCAGAACCCTGCCCCTAAGAATGCCCATCCTACCACGCCACATTCTAGAACACCGTATCCAAGGAAACCGTATCCTTGGAAACCGTATCCTAGGAAACCATGTCTCCTAGGAAACCATTGTGCTCAGAACCCTGCCCCTAAGAATGCCCATCCTACCACGCCACATTCTAGAACACCGTATCCAAGGAAACCGTATCCTAGGAAACCATGTCTCCTTGGAAAACATTTTGCTCAGAACCCTGCCCCTAAGAATGCCCATCCTACCACGCCACATTCTAGAACACCGTATCCAAGGAAACCGTATCCTTGGAAACCGTATCCTAGGAAACCATGTCTCCTAGGAAACCATTGTGCTCAGAACCCTGCCCCTAAGAATGCCCATGCTACCACGCCACATTCTAGAACACCGTATTCTTGGAAACCGTATCCTAGGAAACCATGTCTCCTAGGAAACCATTGTGCTCAGAACCCTTCCACTAAGAATGCCCATCCTACCACGCCACATTGTAGAACACCTTATCCAAGGAAACCGTATCCTTGGAAACCGTATCCTAGGAAACCATGTCTCCTAGGAAACCATTGTGCTCAGAACCCTGCCCCTAAGAATGCCCATCCTACCACGCCACATTCTAGAACACCGTATCCAAGGAAACCGTATCCTAGGAAACCATGTCTCCTAGGAAACCATGTCTCCTAGGAAACCATTGTGCTCAGAACCCTGCCCCTAAGAATGCCCATCCTACCACGCCACATTCTAGAACACCGTATCCAAGGAAACCGTATCCTTGGAAACCGTATCCTAGGAAACCATGTCTCCTAGGAAACCATTGTGCTCAGAACCCTGCCCCTAAGAATGCCCATCCTATCACGCCACATTCTAGAACACCGTATCCAAGGAAACCGTATCCTTGGAAACCGTATCCTAGGAAACCATGTCTCCTAGGAAACCATTGTGCTCAGAACCCTGCCCCTAAGAATGCCCATCCTACAACGCCACATTCTAGAACACCGTATCCAAGGAAACCGTATCCTTGGAAACCGTATCCTAGGAAACCATGTCTCCTAGGAAACCATTGTGCTCAGAACCCTGCCCCTAAGAATGCCCATCCTATCACGCCACATTCTAGAACACCGTATCCAAGGAAACCGTATCCTTGGAAACCGTATCCTAGGAAACCATGTCTCCTAGGAAACCATTGTGCTCAGAACCCTACCCCTAACAATGCCCATCCCACCACGCCACATTCTAGAACACCATATCGAAGGAAACCGTATCCTTAGAAAACGTATCCTAGGAAACCATGTCTCCTTGGAAACCATTGTGCTCAGATCACTGTCCCTAAGAATGCACATCCTACCACGCCATAATCTAGAACACCATATCCAAGGAAACCGTATCCTCGGAAACCGTATCCTAGGAAACCATGTCTCCTAGGAAACCATTGTGCTCAGAACCCTGCCCCTAAGAATGAACATCCTACCAGGCCCCATGCTAGAACTCCGTATCTAAGGAAACAGTATCCTTGGAAACCGTGTCCTAGGAAACCATGTCTCCTAGGAAACCGTTGTGCTCAGAACCCTGTCCCTAAGAATGCAGATCCTACCAGGCCACATTCTAGAATACCGTATCCAAGGAAACTGTATCCTTGGAAACCGTATCCTAGGAAACGATGTCTCCTTGGAAAAATTTGAGGTCAGAACCCGGTCCCTAAGAAGGAACATCCTACCAGGCCACATTCTAGAACTCCGTATCCAAGGAAACAGTATACTTGGAAACCGAATCCTAGGGAACCATGTCTCCTAGGAAACCACTGTGCTCAGAATCCTGCCCCTGAGAATGAACATCCTACCAGGCCACATTCTAGAACACCATATCCAAGGAAACCGTATCCTTGGAAACCGTATCCTAGGAAACCAGGTCCCCTAGGAAACCATTGTGCTCAGAACCCTGCACCTAAGAATGCCCATCCTACAACGCCACATTCTAGAACACCGTATCCAAGGAAACCGTATCCTAGGAAACCATGTCTCCTAGGAAACCATTGTGCTCAGAACCCTTCCCCTAAGAATGCCCATCCTACCACGCCACATTCTAGAACACCGTATCCAAGGAAACCGTATCCTTGGAAACCGTATCCTAGGAAACCATGTCTCCTAGGAAACCATTGTGCTCAGAACCCTGCACCTAAGAATGCCCATCCTACCACGCCACATTCTAGAACACCGTATCCAAGGAAACCGTATCCTTGGACACCGTATCCTAGGAAACCATGTCTCCTAGGAAACCATTGTGCTCAGAACCCTGCCCCTAAGAATGCCCATCCTACCACGCCACATTCTAGAACACCGTATCCAAGGAAACTGTATCCTTGGAAACCGTATCCTAGGAAACCATGTCTCCTAGGAAACCATTGTGCTCAGAACCCTGCCCCTAAGAATGCCCATCCTACCACGCCACATTCTAGAACACCGTATCCAAGGAAACCGTATCCTTGGAAACCGTATCCTAGGAAACCATGTCTCCTAGGAAACCATTGTGCTCAGAACCCTTCCCCTAAGAATGCTCATCCTACCACGCCACATTCTAGAACACCGTATCCAAGGAAACCGTATCCTTGGAAACCGTATCCTAGGAAACCATGTCTCCTAGGAAAACATTGTGCTCAGAACCCTGCCCCTAAGAATGCCCATCCTACCACGAAACATTCTAGAACACCGTATCCAAGGAAACCGTAACCTTGGAAACCGTATCCTAGGAAACCATGTCTCCTAGGAAACCATTGTGCTCAGAACCCTGCCCCTAAGAATGCCCATCCTACCACGCCACATTCTGGAACACCGTATCCATGGAAACCGTATCCTTGGAAACCGTATCCTAGGAAACCATGTCTCCTAGGAAACCATTGTGCCAGAACCCTGCCCCTAAGAATTCCCATGCTACCACGCCACATTCTAGAACACCGTATTCTTGGAAACCGTATCCTAGGAAACCATGTCTCCTAGGAAACCATTGTGCTAAGAACCCTTCCACTAAGAATGCCCATCCTACCACGCCACATTGTAGAACACCTTATCCAAGGAAACCGTATCCTTGGAAACCGTATCCTAGGAAACCATGTCTCCTAGGAAACCATTGTGCTCAGAACCCTGCCCCTAAGAATGCCCATCCTACCACGCCACATTCTAGAACACCGTATCCAAGGAAACCGTATCCTAGGAAACCATGTCTCCTAGGAAACCATGTCTCCTAGGAAACCATTGTGCTCAGAACCCTGCCCCTAAGAATGCCCATCCTACCACGCCACATTCTAGAACACCGTATCCAAGGAAACCGTATCCTTGGAAACCGTATCCTAGGAAACCATGTCTCCTAGGAAACCATTGTGCTCAGAACCCTGCCCCTAAGAATGCCCATCCTACCACGCCACATTCTAGAACACCGTATCCAAGGAAACCGTATCCTAGGAAACCATGTCTCCTTGGAAAACATTTTGCTCAGAACCCTGCCCCTAAGAATGCCCATCCTACCACGCCACATTCTAGAACACCGTATCCAAGGAAACCGTATCCTTGGAAACCGTATCCTAGGAAACCATGTCTCCTAGGAAACCATTGTGCTCAGAACCCTGCCCCTAAGAATGCCCATGCTACCACGCCACATTCTAGAACACCGTATTCTTGGAAACCGTATCCTAGGAAACCATGTCTCCTAGGAAACCATTGTGCTCAGAACCCTTCCACTAAGAATGCCCATCCTACCACGCCACATTGTAGAACACCTTATCCAAGGAAACCGTATCCTTGGAAACCGTATCCTAGGAAACCATGTCTCCTAGGAAACCATTGTGCTCAGAACCCTGCCCCTAAGAATGCCCATCCTACCACGCCACATTCTAGAACACCGTATCCAAGGAAACCGTATCCTAGGAAACCATGTCTCCTAGGAAACCATGTCTCCTAGGAAACCATTGTGCTCAGAACCCTGCCCCTAAGAATGCCCATCCTACCACGCCACATTCTAGAACACCGTATCCAAGGAAACCGTATCCTTGGAAACCGTATCCTAGGAAACCATGTCTCCTAGGAAACCATTGTGCTCAGAACCCTGCCCCTAAGAATGCCCATCCTACCACGCCACATTCTAGAACACCGTATCCTAGGAAACCATGTCTCCTTGGAAAACATTTTGCTCAGAACCCTGCCCCTAAGAATGCCCATCCTACCACGCCACATTCTAGAACACCGTATCCAAGGAAACCGTATCCTTGGATACCGTATCCTAGGAAACCATGTCTCCTAGGAAACCATTGTGCTCAGAACCCTGCACCTAAGAATGCCCATCCTACCACGCCACATTCTAGAACACCGTATCCAAGGAAACCGTATCCTTGGAAACCGTATCCTAGGAAACCATGTCTCCTAGGAAACCATTGTGCTCAGAACCCTGCCCCTAAGAATGCCCATCCTACCACGCCACATTCTAGAACACCGTATCCAAGGAAACCGTATCCTTGGAAAACGTATCCTAGGAAACCATGTCTCCTAGGAAACCATTGTCCTCAGAACCCTGCCCCTAAGAATGCCCATCCTACCACGCCACATTCTAGAACACCGTATCCAAGGAAACCGTATCCTTGGAAACCGTATCCTAGGAAACCATGTCTCCTAGGAAACCATTGTGCTCAGAACCCTTCCCCTAAGAATGCCCATCCTACCACGCCACATTCTAGAACACCGTATCCAAGGAAACCGTATCCTTGGAAACCGTATCCTAGGAAACCATGTCTCCTAGGAAACCATGGTGCTCAGAACCCTGCACCTAAGAATGCCCATCCTACCACGCCACATTCTAGAACACCGTATCCAAGGAAACCGTATCCTTGGAAACCGTATCCTAGGAAACCATGTCTCCTAGAAAATATTGTGCTCAGAACCCTGCACCTGAGAATGCCCATCCTACCACGCCACATTCTAGAACACCGTATCCAAGGAAACCATATTCTTGGAAATCGTATCCTAGGAAACCATGTCTCCTAGGAAACCATTGTGCTCAGAACCCTGCTCCTAAGAATGCGCATCCTACCACGCCACATTCTAGAACACCGTATCCTTGGAAACCGTATCCTAGGAAACCATGTCTCCTAGGAAACCATTGTGCTCAGAACCCTTCCCCTAAGAATGCTCATCCTACCACGCCACATTCTAGAACACCGTATCCAAGGAAACCGTATCCTTGGAATCCGTATCCTAGGAAACCATGTCTCCTAGGAAAACATTGTGCTCAGAACCCTGCCCCTAAGAATGCCCATCCTACCACGAAACATTCTAGAACACCGTATCCAAGGAAACCGTAACCTTGGAAACCGTATCCTAGGAAACCATGTCTCCTAGGAAACCATTGTGCTCAGAACCCTGCCCCTAAGAATGCCCATCCTACCACGCCACATTCTGGAACACCGTATCCATGGAAACCGTATCCTTGGAAACCGTATCCTAGGAAACCATGTCTCCTAGGAAACCATTGTGCTCAGAACCCTGCCCCTAAGAATGCCCATGCTACCACGCCACATTCTAGAACACCGTATTCTTGGAAACCGTATCCTAGGAAACCATGTCTCCTAGGAAACCATTGTGCTCAGAACCCTTCCACTAAGAATGCCCATCCTACCACGCCACATTGTAGAACACCTTATCCAAGGAAACCGTATCCTTGGAAACCGTATCCTAGGAAACCATGTCTCCTAGGAAACCATTGTGCTCAGAACCCTGCCCCTAAGAATGCCCATCCTACCACGCCACATTCTAGAACACCGTATCCAAGGAAACCGTATCCTAGGAAACCATGTCTCCTAGGAAACCATGTCTCCTAGGAAACCATTGTGCTCAGAACCCTGCCCCTAAGAATGCCCATCCTACCACGCCACATTCTAGAACACTGTATCCAAGGAAACCGTATCCTTGGAAACCGTATCCTAGGAAACCATGTCTCCTAGGAAACCATTGTGCTCAGAACCCTGCCCCTAAGAATGCCCATCCTACCACGCCACATTCTAGAACACCGTATCCAAGGAAACCGTATCCTAGGAAACCATGTCTCCTTGGAAAACATTTTGCTCAGAACCCTGCCCCTAAGAATGCCCATCCTACAACGCCACATTCTAGAACACCGTATCCAAGGAAACCGTATCCTTGGAAACCGTATCCTAGGAAACCATGTCTCCTAGGAAACCATTGTGCTCAGAACCCTGCACCTAAGAATGCCCATCCTACCACGCCACATTCTAGAACACCGTATCCAAGGAAACCGTATCCTTGGAAACCGTATCCTAGGAAACCATGTCTCCTAGGAAACCATTGTGCTCAGAACCCCTCCCCTAAGAATGCCCATCCTACCACGCCACATTCTAGAACACCGTATCCAAGGAAACCGTATCCTTGGAAACCGTATCCTAGGAAACCATGTCTCCTAGGAAACCATGGTGCTCAGAACCCTGCACCTAAGAATGCCCATCCTACCACGCCACATTCTAGAACACCGTATCCAAGGAAACCGTATCCTTGGAAACCGTATCCTAGGAAACCATGTCTCCTAGAAAATATTGTGCTCAGAACCCTGCCCCTGAGAATGCCCATCCTACCACGCCACATTCTAGAACACCGTATCCAAGGAAACCATATTCTTGGAAATCGTATCCTAGGAAACCATGTCTCCTAGGAAACCATTGTGCTCAGAACCCTGCTCCTAAGAATGCGCATCCTACCACGCCACATTCTAGAACACCGTATCCTTGGAAACCGTATCCTAGGAAACCATGTCTCCTAGGAAACCATTGTGCTCAGAACCCTTCCCCTAAGAATGCTCATCCTACCACGCCACATTCTAGAACACCGTATCCAAGGAAACCGTATCCTTGGAAACCGTATCCTAGGAAACCATGTCTCCTAGGAAAACATTGTGCTCAGAACCCTGCCCCTAAGAATGCCCATCCTACCACGAAACATTCTAGAACACCGTATCCAAGGAAACCGTAACCTTGGAAACCGTATCCTAGGAAACCATGTCTCCTAGGAAACCATTGTGCTCAGAACCCTGCTCCTAAGAATGCCCATCCTACCACGCCACATTCTGGAACACCGTATCCATGGAAACCGTATCCTTGGAAACCGTATCCTAGGAAACCATGTCTCCTAGGAAACCATTGTGCTCAGAACCCTGCCCCTAAGAATGCCCATGCTACCACGCCACATTCTAGAACACCGTATTCTTGGAAACCGTATCCTAGGAAACCATGTCTCCTAGGAAACCATTGTGCTCAGAACCCTTCCACTAAGAATGCCCATCCTACCACGCCACATTGTAGAACACCTTATCCAAGGAAACCGTATCCTTGGAAACCGTATCCTAGGAAACCATGTCTCCTAGAAAACCATTGTGCTCAGAACCCTGCCCCTAAGAATGCCCATCCTACCACGCCACATTCTAGAACACCGTATCCAAGGAAACCGTATACTTGGAAACCGTAACCTAGGAAACCATGTCTCCTAGGAAACCATTGTGCTCAGAACCCTGCACCTAAGAATGCCCATCCTACAACGCCACATTCTAGAACACCGTATCCAAGGAAACCGTATCCTAGGAAACCATGTCTCCTAGGAAACCATTGTGCTCAGAACCCTGCACCTAAGAATGCCCATCCTACAACGCCACATTCTAGAACACCGTATCCAAGGAAACCGTATCCTAGGAAACCATGTCTCCTAGGAAACCATTGTGCTCAGAACCCTGCCCCTAAGAATGCCCATCCTATCACGCCACATTCTAGAACACCGTATCCAAAGAAACCGTATCCTTGGAAACCGTATCCTAGGAAACCATGTCTCCTAGGAAACCATTGTGCTCAGAACCCTGCCCCTAAGAATGCCCATCCTACCACGCCACATTCTAGAACACCGTATCCAAGGAAACCGTATCCTAGGAAACCATGTCTCCTAGGAAACCATGTCTCCTAGGAAACCATTGTGCTCAGAACCCTGCCCCTAAGAATGCCCATCCTACCACGCCACATTCTAGAACACCGTATCCAAGGAAACCGTATCCTTGGAAACCGTATCCTAGGAAACCATGTCTCCTAGGAAACCATTGTGCTCAGAACCCTGCCCCTAAGAATGCCCATCCTACCACGCCACATTCTAGAACACCGTATCCAAGGAAACCGTATCCTAGGAAACCATGTCTCCTTGGAAAACATTTTGCTCAGAACCCTGCCCCTAAGAATGCCCATCCTACCACGCCACATTCTAGAACACCGTATCCAAGGAAACCGTATCCTTGGAAACCGTATCCTAGGAAACCATGTCTCCTAGGAAACCATTGTGCTCAGAACCCTGCACCTAAGAATGCCCATCCTACCATGCCACATTCTAGAACACCGTATCCAAGGAAACCGTATCCTTGGAAACCGTATCCTAGGAAACCATGTCTCCTAGGAAACCATTGTGCTCAGAACCCTGCCCCTAAGAATGCCCATCCTACCACGCCACATTCTAGAACACCGTATCCAAGGAAACCGTATCCTTGGAAAACGTATCCTAGGAAACCATGTCTCCTAGGAAACCATTGTCCTCAGAACCCTGCCCCTAAGAATGCCCATCCTACCACGCCACATTCTAGAACACCGTATCCAAGGAAACCGTATCCTTGGAAACCGTATCCTAGGAAACCATGTCTCCTAGGAAACCATTGTGCTCAGAACCCTGCCCCTAAGAATGCCCATCCTACCACGCCACATTCTAGAACACCGTATCCAAGGAAACCGTATCCTTGGAAACCGTATCCTAGGAAACCATGTCTCCTAGGAAACCATTGTGCTCAGGACCCTGCACCTAAGAATGCCCATCCTACCACGCCACATTCTAGAACACCGTATCCAAGGAAACCGTATCCTTGGAAACCGTATCCTAGGAAACCATGTCTCCTAGGAAACCATTGTGCTCAGAACCCTGCCCCTAAGAATGCCCATCCTACCACGCCACATTCTAGAACACCGTATCCAAGGAAACCGTACCCTTGGAAACCGTATCCTAGGAAACCATGTGTCCTAGGAAACCATTGTGCTCAGAACCCTGCACCTAAGAATGCCCATCCTACCACGCCACATTCTAGAACACCGTATCCAAGGAAACCGTATCCTTGGAAACCATATCCAAGGAAACCATATCCTAGGAAACCATGTATCCTAGGAAACCATGTATCATAGGAAGGAAGTATTCCCATCAATGGAAGCCCTAAGAAATTATATCCTAGAACACCACATTCTATAAACCCATATCCAAGGAAACCATACCCTTGGAAACCATATGTAGGAAACCATACCTTAGCAAACCATGTATCCTACGAAACAATTGTCCTCAGAACCCTGTCCATAAGAATCTATATCCTAGCACACCACATTCTAGAACACCTTATGCAAGGATACCGTATCCTTGGAAACCGTATCCTAGGAAACCATGTATCCTAGGAAACAACTGTGCCCAGAACTCTGCGCCTAAGAATCTATATCTGAGGAACCTAGATGACGGCGTATGTACACACACTGCGCCTCCTCGCACCACCAGAACTGACAGAAAATAGAACGGCAAGGGGGTCCGACACCAAGGAAATAAAAAATAAACATTCTTCCAGACCGGTAGGAGGGGCGGAGACCGCACCAGGGTGCAGAGGACTTGCGTGGCTGTGGCGGGACCTAGACTGGCTGAGTGTGGGATGAACGGCACAGGCAGTCTGACCACTAGCAGACCCTGCGGCGCCACATTGTCGCACAGATAGACCGAGAGAGCCGGCCTCAGAGTGGTGGAGAGCGGGGCAGGCTGAGCAGTGGGTAGCACCCCGCGGCCCCACATTCGTGCATAGATAAACCGGGTGAAAGGCGGGGACCAAAGCAGACCGCGCAACACAGGGCTCCACCTCGGGGAAATAAAGCCTCAAACCTCTGATTGAAAATGCCCGTGGGGGTTGGGGCAGCAGCAGGAGAGACTCCCAGCCTCACGGGAGAGGTCATTGGAGAGACCCACAGGGGCCTAGAGTGAGCACGGGCCCACCCACTCGGGAACCAGCACCAGAGGTGCCCAGATTGATTGTGGGTATCGGAGTGAACGATTGAAGTCCGGAGGAGAGTGAGGCGGCCGCCATTGCTCCCTCTCGGCCCCTCCACCACGTACAGCGTCAAAACCCAGCGACCAGCATTACCCTGCCCTGGTGAACACCTAAGGCTCCGCCCCTTAAAGTAACACACTCGCCAAGAAAAACAAAAAATGGCCCAATTGACAGAACACTTCAAAGCTCCAGAAAAAATACAACTAAGCGAGGAAGAGATAGCCAACCTATCAGATGCACAGTTCAAAACACTGGCTATCAAGATGCTGACAGAATTGGGAGAATCTATTCAAAAACCAGATGAAAAAATGAAGCCTATGCTAAGAGAAACAAAGGAAAATGTACAGGGAACCAATAGTGATGCGAAGGAAACTGGGACTCAAATCAACGGTGTGGACCAGAAGGAAGAAAGAAACATCCAACCAGAAAAGAATGAAGAAACAAGAACTCAGAAAAATGAGGAGAGGCTTAGGAACCTCCAGGACATCTCAAAAAGTTCCAACATCCGATTTATAGGGGTGCCAGAAGCAGAAGAGGAAGAACAAAAAATTGAAAACTTATTTGAACAAATAACGAAGGAGAACTTCCCTCATCTGGAAAGGAAATAGACTTCCAGGAAGTCCAGGAAGCTCAGACAGTCCCAAAGAGCTGGACCCAAGGAGGAACACACCAAGGCACATTATCATTACATTACCCAAGATTAAACACAAGGACCTACATACAACATTACTGTATCCAGCAAAGCTATCATTTAGAATGGGAGGGAAGATAAAGTGCTTCTCAGATACGGTCAAGTTAAAAAAGTCCATCATCACCAAGCCCTTATTATATGAAATGTTAAAGGGAGTTACCTAAGAAAAAGAAGATCAAAAATAGGAACTGTAAAAATGACAGCAAACTCAGAGTTATTAACAACCACACTTAAAACAAAATCAAGAGCAAACTAGGCAAACAACTCGAATAGGAACAGAACCACAGAAATGGAGATCACATGAAGGGTTGTCAATAGGGGAGTAGGAGGGGGAGAGAGGGGGAAAGGTACAGAGAATAAGTAGCCTAGATGATAGGTGGAAAATAGACAGGGGGAGGGTAAAAATATGGTAGGAAATGTAGAAGTCAAAGGACTTATAAGTATGACCCATGGACAAGAACTAATGGGGGAATGTGGTAGGAAGGACTTGGCAGGATGGAATGGAATGAGGGAGGGGAATGGGACTACTGTATTAGCATAATCAATAAATATATATTAAAAAAAATCTACATCTTAGCACACCTCTTCTAGAAAACCGTATACAAGGAAACCATATCCTTGGAAACCGTATCCTAGGAAACCATGTCTCCTAGGAAACCATTCTGCACAACACCCTGCCCGTAAGAATCCACATCCTACCACGCCACATTCTAGAACACCGTATCCAAGGAAACCGTATCCTTGGAAACCGTATCCTAGGAAACCATGTCTCCTAGGAAACCATTGTGCTCAGAACCCTGCCCCTAAGAATGCCCATCCTACCACGCTACATTCTAGAACACCGTATCCTTGGAAACCGTATCCTAGGAAACGATGTCTCCTAGGAAACCATTGTGCTCAGAACCCTGCCCCTAAGAATGCCCATCCTACCACTCCACATTCTAGAACACCGTATCCAAGGAAACCGTATCCTTGGAAACCGCATCCTAGGAAACCATGTCTCCTAGGAAACCATTGTGCTCAGAACCCTGCCCCTAAGAATGCCCATCCTACCACGCCACATTCTAGAACACCGTATCCAAGAAAACCGTACCCTTGGAAACCGTATCCTAGGAAACCATGTGTCCTAGGAAACCATTGTGCTCAGAACCCTGCACCTAAGAATGCCCATCCTACCACGCCACATTCTAGAACACCGTATCCAAGGAAACCGTACCCTCGGAAACCGTATCCTAGAAAACCATGTCTGCTAGGAAACCACTGTGCTCAGAACCCTGCCCCTAAGAATGCACATCCTACCACGCCACAATCTAGAACACCGTATCCAAGGAAACCGTACCCTCGGAAACCGTATCCTAGGAAACCATGTCTCCTAGGAAACCATTGTGCTCAGAACCCTGCCCCTAAGAATGCCCATCCTACCACGCCACATTCTAGAACACCGTATCCAAGGAAACCGTATCCTAGGAAACCATGTCTCCTTGGAAAACATTGTGCTCAGAACCCTGCCCCTAAGAATGCCCATCCTACAACGCCACATTCTAGAACACCGTATCCAAGGAAACCGTATCCTTGGAAACCGTATCCTAGGAAACCATGTCTCCTAGGAAACCATTGTGCTCAGAACCCTGCACCTAAGAATGCCCATCCTACCACGCCACATTCTAGAACACCGTATCCAAGGAAACCGTATCCTTGGAAACCGTATCCTAGGAAACCATGTCTCCTAGGAAACCATTGTGCTCAGAACCCCTCCCCTAAGAATGCCCATCCTACCACGCCACATTCTAGAACACCGTATCCAAGGAAACCGTATCCTTGGAAACCGTATCCTAGGAAACCATGTCTCCTAGGAAACCATGGTGCTCAGAACCCTGCACCTAAGAATGCCCATCCTACCACGCCACATTCTAGAACACCGTATCCAAGGAAACCGTATCCTTGGAAACCGTATCCTAGGAAACCATGTCTCCTAGAAAATATTGTGCTCAAAACCCTGCCCCTGAGAATGCCCATCCTACCACGCCACATTCTAGAACACCGTATCCAAGGAAACCATATTCTTGGAAATCGTATCCTAGGAAACCATGTCTCCTAGGAAACCATTGTGCTCAGAACCCTGCTCCTAAGAATGCGCATCCTACCACGCCACATTCTAGAACACCGTATCCTTGGAAACCGTATCCTAGGAAACCATGTCTCCTAGGAAACCATTGTGCTCAGAACCCTTCCCCTAAGAATGCTCATCCTACCACGCCACATTCTAGAACACCGTATCCAAGGAAACCGTATCCTTGGAAACCGTATCCTAGGAAACCATGTCTCCTAGGAAAACATTGTGCTCAGAACCCTGCCCCTAAGAATGCCCATCCTACCACGAAACATTCTAGAACACCGTATCCAAGGAAACCGTAACCTTGGAAACCGTATCCTAGGAAACCATGTCTCCTAGGAAACCATTGTGCTCAGAACCCTGCCCCTAAGAATGCCCATCCTACCACGCCACATTCTGGAACACCGTATCCATGGAAACCGTATCCTTGGAAACCGTATCCTAGGAAACCATGTCTCCTAGGAAACCATTGTGCTCAGAACCCTGCCCCTAAGAATGCCCATGCTACCACGCCACATTCTAGAACACCGTATTCTTGGAAACCGTATCCTAGGAAACCATGTCTCCTAGGAAACCATTGTGCTCAGAACCCTTCCACTAAGAATGCCCATCCTACCACGCCACATTGTAGAACACCTTATCCAAGGAAACCGTATCCTTGGAAACCGTATCCTAGGAAACCATGTCTCCTAGAAAACCATTGTGCTCAGAACCCTGCCCCTAAGAATGCCCATCCTACCACGCCACATTCTAGAACACCGTATCCAAGGAAACCGTATACTTGGAAACCGTAACCTAGGAAACCATGTCTCCTAGGAAACCATTGTGCTCAGAACCCTGCACCTAAGAATGCCCATCCTACAACGCCACATTCTAGAACACCGTATCCAAGGAAACCGTATCCTAGGAAACCATGTCTCCTAGGAAACCATTGTGCTCAGAACCCTGCACCTAAGAATGCCCATCCTACAACGCCACATTCTAGAACACCGTATCCAAGGAAACCGTATCCTAGGAAACCATGTCTCCTAGGAAAACATTGTGCTCAGAACCCTGCCCCTAAGAATGCCCATCCTATCACGCCACATTCTAGAACACCGTATCCAAAGAAACCGTATCCTTGGAAACCGTATCCTAGGAAACCATGTCTCCTAGGAAACCATTGTGCTCAGAACCCTGCCCCTAAGAATGCCCATCCTACCACGCCACATTCTAGAACACCGTATCCAAGGAAACCGTATCCTAGGAAACCATGTCTCCTAGGAAACCATGTCTCCTAGGAAACCATTGTGCTCAGAACCCTGCCCCTAAGAATGCCCATCCTACCACGCCACATTCTAGAACACCGTATCCAAGGAAACCGTATCCTTGGAAACCGTATCCTAGGAAACCATGTCTCCTAGGAAACCATTGTGCTCAGAACCCTGCCCCTAAGAATGCCCATCCTACCACGCCACATTCTAGAACACCGTATCCAAGGAAACCGTATCCTAGGAAACCATGTCTCCTTGGAAAACATTTTGCTCAGAACCCTGCCCCTAAGAATGCCCATCCTACCACGCCACATTCTAGAACACCGTATCCAAGGAAACCGTATCCTTGGAAACCGTATCCTAGGAAACCATGTCTCCTAGGAAACCATTGTGCTCAGAACCCTGCACCTAAGAATGCCCATCCTACCATGCCACATTCTAGAACACCGTATCCAAGGAAACCGTATCCTTGGAAACCGTATCCTAGGAAACCATGTCTCCTAGGAAACCATTGTGCTCAGAACCCTGCCCCTAAGAATGCCCATCCTACCACGCCACATTCTAGAACACCGTATCCAAGGAAACCGTATCCTTGGAAAACGTATCCTAGGAAACCATGTCTCCTAGGAAACCATTGTCCTCAGAACCCTGCCCCTAAGAATGCCCATCCTACCACGCCACATTCTAGAACACCGTATCCAAGGAAACCGTATCCTTGGAAACCGTATCCTAGGAAACCATGTCTCCTAGGAAACCATTGTGCTCAGAACCCTGCCCCTAAGAATGCCCATCCTACCACGCCACATTCTAGAACACCGTATCCAAGGAAACCGTATCCTTGGAAACCGTATCCTAGGAAACCATGTCTCCTAGGAAACCATTGTGCTCAGAACCCTGCACCTAAGAATGCCCATCCTACCACGCCACATTCTAGAACACCGTATCCAAGGAAACCGTATCCTTGGAAACCGTATCCTAGGAAACCATGTCTCCTAGGAAACCATTGTGCTCAGAACCCTGCCCCTAAGAATGCCCATCCTACCACGCCACATTCTAGAACACCGTATCCAAGGAAACCGTACCCTTGGAAACCGTATCCTAGGAAACCATGTGTCCTAGGAAACCATTGTGCTCAGAACCCTGCACCTAAGAATGCCCATCCTACCGCGCCACATTCTAGAACACCGTATCCAAGGAAACCGTATCCTTGGAAACCGTATCCTAGGAAACCATGTCTCCTTGGAAACCATTCTTCTCAGACCCTGCCCCTAAGAATGCCCATCCTACCACGCCACATTCTAGAACACCGTATCCAAGGAAACCGTATCCTTGGAAACCGTATCCTAGGAAACCATGTGTCCTAGGAAACCATGGTGCTCAGAACCCTGCCCCTAAGAATGCCCATCCTACCACGTCACATTCTAGAACACCGTATCCAAGGAGACCGTATACTTGGAAACCGTATCCTAGGAAACCATGTCTCCTAGGAAACCATTGTGCTCAGAACCCTGCACCTAAGAATGCGCATCCTACAACGCCACATTCTAGAACACCGTATCCAAGGAGACCGTATCCTTGGAAACCGTATCCTAGGAAACCATGTCTCCTAGGAAACCATTGTGCTCAGAACCCTGCACCTAAGAATGCCCATCCTACAACGCCACATTCTAGAACACCGTATCCAAGGAAACCGTATCCTAGGAAACCATGTCTCCTAGGAAACCATTGTGCTCAGAACCCTGCCCCTAAGAATGCCCATCCTACCACGCCACATTCTAGAACACCGTATCCAAGGAAACCGTATCCTTGGAAACCGTATCCTAGGAAACCATGTCTCCTAGGAAACCATTGTGCTCAGAACCCTGCACCTAAGAATGCCCATCCTACCACGCCACATTCTAGAACACCGTATCCAAGGAAACCGTATCCTTGGAAACCGTATCCTAGGAAACCATGTCTCCTAGGAAACCATTGTGCTCAGAACCCTGCCCCTAAGAATGCCCATCCTACCACGCCACATTCTAGAACACCGTATCCAAGGAAACCGTACCCTTGGAAACCGTATCCTAGGAAACCATGTGTCCTAGGAAACCATTGTGCTCAGAACCCTGCACCTAAGAATGCCCATCCTACCACGCCACATTCTAGAACACCGTATCCAAGGAAACCGTATCCTTGGAAACCGTATCCTAGGAAACCATGTCTCCTTGGAAACCATTCTTCTCAGACCCTGCCCCTAAGAATGCCCATCCTACCACGGCACATTCTAGAACACCGTATCCAAGGAAACCGTATCCTTGGAAACCGTATCCTAGGAAACCATGTGTCCTAGGAAACCATGGTGCTCAGAACCCTGCCCCTAAGAATGCCCATCCTACCACGTCACATTCTAGAACACCGTATCCAAGGAGACCGTATACTTGGAAACCGTATCCTAGGAAACCATGTCTCCTAGGAAACCATTGTGCTCAGAACCCTGCCCCTAAGAATGCGCATCCTACAACGCCACATTCTAGAACACCGTATCCAAGGAGACCGTATCCTTGGAAACCGTATCCTAGGAAACCATGTCTCCTAGGAAACCATTGTGCTCAGAACCCTGCACCTAAGAATGCCCATCCTACAACGCCACATTCTAGAACACCGTATCCAAGGAAACCGTATCCTAGGAAACCATGTCTCCTAGGAAACCATTGTGCTCAGAACCCTGCCCCTAAGAATGCCCATCCTACCACGCCACATTCTAGAACACCGTATCCAAGGAAACCGTATCCTTGGAAACCGTATCCTAGGAAACCATGTCTCCTAGGAAACCATTGTGCTCAGAACCCTGCACCTAAGAATGCCCATCCTACAACGCCACATTCTAGAACACCGTATCCAAGGAAACCGTATCCTTGGAAACCGTATCCTAGGAAACCATGTCTCCTAGGAAACCATTGTGCTCAGAACCCTGCACCTAAGAATGCCCATCCTACAACGCCACATTCTAGAACACCGTATCCAAGGAAACCGTATCCTAGGAAACCATGTCTCCTAGGAAACCATTGTGCTCAGAACCCTGCCCCTAGGAATGCCCATCCTATCACGCCACATTCTAGAACACCGTATCCAAGGAAACCGTATCCTTGGAAACCGTATCCTAGGAAACCATGTCTCCTAGGAAACCATTGTGCTCAGAACCCTGCCCCTAAGAATGCCCATCCTATCACGCCACATTCTAGAACACTGTATCCAAGGAAACCGTATCCTTGGAAACCGTATCCTAGGAAACCATGTCTCCTAGGAAACCATTGTGCTCAGAACCCTGCCCCTAAGAATGCCCATCCAACCACGCCACATTCTAGAACACCGTATCCAAGGAAACCGTATCCTTGGAAACCGTATCCTAGGAAACCATGTCTCCTGGAAACCATTGTGCTCAGAACCCTGCCCCTAAGAATGCCCATCCTATCACGCCACATTCTAGAACACCGTATCCAAGGAAACCGTATCCTTGTAAACCGTTCCTAGGAAACCATGTCTCCTAGGAAACCATTGTGCTCAGAACCCTGCCCCTAAGAATGCCCATCCTACCACGCCACATTCTAGAACACCGTATCCAAGGAAACCGTATCCTTGGAAACCGTCTCCTAGGAAACCATGTCTCCTAGGAAACCATTGTGCTCAGAACCCTGCCCCTAAGAATGCCCATCCTACCACGCCACATTCTAGAACACCGTATCCAAGGAAACCGTATCCTTGGAAACCGTATCCTAGGAAACCATGTCTCCTAGGAAACCATTGTGCTCAGAACCCTGCACCTAAGAATGCCCATCCTACCACGCCACATTCTAGAACACCGTATCCAAGGAAACCGTATCCTTGGAAACCGTATCCTAGGAAACCATGTCTCCTAGGAAACCATTGTGCTCAGAACCCTGCCCCTAAGAATGCCCATCCTACCACGTCACATTCTAGAACACCGTATCCAAGGAGACCGTATACTTGGAAACCGTATCCTAGGAAACCATGTCTCCTAGGAAACCATTGTGCTCAGAACCCTGCACCTAAGAATGCCCATCCTACAACGCCACATTCTAGAACACCGTATGCAAGGAAACCGTATCCTTGGAAACCGTATCCTAGGAAACCATGTCTCCTAGGAAACCATTGTGCTCAGAACCCTGCACCTAAGAATGCCCATCCTACAACGCCACATTCTAGAACACCGTATCCAAGGAAACCGTATCCTAGGAAACCATGTCTCCTAGGAAACCATTGTGCTCAGAACCCTGCGCCTAAGAATGCCCATCCTATCACGCCACATTCTAGAACACCGTATCCAAGGAAACCGTATCCTTGGAAACCGTATCCTAGGAAACCATGTCTCCTAGGAAACCATTGTGCTCAGAACCCTGCCCCTAAGAATGCCCATCCTACAACGCCACATTCTAGAACACCGTATCCAAGGAAACCGTATCCTTGGAAACCGTATCCTAGGAAACCATGTCTCCTAGGAAACCATTGTGCTCAGAACCCTGCCCCTAAGAATGCCCATCCTACAACGCCACATTCTAGAACACCGTATCCAAGGAAACCGTATCCTTGGAAACCGTATCCTAGGAAACCATGTCTCCTAGGAAACCATTGTGCTCAGAACCCTGCACCTAAGAATGCCCATCCTACAACGCCACATTCTAGAACACCGTATCCAAGGAAACCGTATCCTAGGAAACCATGTCTCCTAGGAAACCATTGTGCTCAGAACCCTGCCCCTAAGAATGCCCATCCTACCACGCCACATTCTAGAACACCGTATCCAAGGAAACCGTACCCTTGGAAACCGTATCCTAGGAAACCATGTGTCCTAGGAAACCATTGTGCTCAGAACCCTGCACCTAAGAATGCCCATCCTACCACGCCACATTCTAGAACACCGTATCCAAGGAAACCGTATCCTTGGAAACCGTATCCTAGGAAACCATGTCTCCTTGGAAACCATTCTTCTCAGACCCTGCCCCTAAGAATGCCCATCCTACCACGCCACATTCTAGAACACCGTATCCAAGGAAACCGTATCCTTGGAAACCGTATCCTAGGAAACCATGTCTCCTAGGAAACCATTGTGCTCAGAACCCTGCCCCTAAGAATGCCCATCCTACCACGCCACATTCTAGAACACCGTATCCAATGAAACCGTATCCTTGGAAACCGTATCCTAGGAAACCATGTCTCCTGGAAACCATTGTGCTCAGAACCCTGCCCCTAAGAATGCCCATCCTACCACGCCACATTCTAGAACACCGTATCCAAGGAAACCGTATCCTAGGAAACCATGTCTCCTAGGAAACCATTGTGCGCAGAACCCTGCACCTAAGAATGCCCATCCTATCACGCCACATTCTAGAACACCGTATCCAAGGAAACCGTATCCTTGGAAACCGTATCCTAGGAAACCATGTCTCCTAGGAAACCATTGTGCTCAGAACCCTGCACCTAAGAATGCCCATCCTACCACGCCACATTCTAGAACACCGTATCCAAGGAAACCGTATCCTTGGAAACCGTATCCTAGGAAACCATGTCTCCTAGGAAACCATTGTGCTCAGAACCCTGCCCCTAAGAATGCCCATCCTACCACGCCACATTCTAGAACACCGTATCCAAGGAAACCGTACCCTTGGAAACCGTATCCTAGGAAACCATGTGTCCTAGGAAACCATTGTGCTCAGAACCCTGCACCTAAGAATGCCCATCCTACCACGCCACATTCTAGAACACCGTATCCAAGGAAACCGTATCCTTGGAAACCGTATCCTAGGAAACCATGTCTCCTTGGAAACCATTCTTCTCAGACCCTGCCCCTAAGAATGCCCATCCTACCACGCCACATTCTAGAACACCGTATCCAAGGAAACCGTATCCTTGGAAACCGTATCCTAGGAAACCATGTCTCCTAGGAAACCATTGTGCTCAGAACCCTGCACCAAAGAATGCCCATCCTACCACGCCACATTCTAGAACACCGTATCCAAGGAAACCGTATCCTTGGAAACCGTATCCTAGGAAACCATGTCTCCTAGGAAACCATTGTGCTCAGAACCCTGCCCCTAAGAATGCCCATCCTACCACGCCACATTCTAGAACACCGTATCCAAGGAAACCGTACCCTTGGAAACCGTATCCTAGGAAACCATGTCTCCTAGGAAACCATTGTGCTCAGAACCCTGCACCTAAGAATGCCCATCCTACCACGCCACATTCTAGAACACCGTATCCAAGGAAACCGTATCCTTGGAAACCGTATCCTAGGAAACCATGTCTCCTTGGAAACCATTCTTCTCAGACCCTGCCCCTAAGAATGCCCATCCTAACACGCCACATTCTAGAACACCGTATCCAAGGAAACCGTATCCTTGGAAACCGTATCCTAGGAAACCATGTGTCCTAGGAAACCATGGTGCTCAGAACCCTGCCCCTAAGAATGCCCATCCTACCACGTCACATTCTAGAACACCGTATCCAAGGAGACCGTATACTTGGAAACCGTATCCTAGGAAACCATGTCTCCTAGGAAACCATTGTGCTCAGAACCCTGCACCTAAAAATGCCCATCCTACAACGCCACATTCTAGAACACCGTATCCAAGGAAACCGTATCCTTGGAAACCGTATCCTAGGAAACCATGTCTCCTAGGAAACCATTGTACTCAGAACCCTGCACCTAAGAATGCCCATCCTACAACGCCACATTCTAGAACACCGTATCCAAGGAAACCGTATCCTAGGAAACCATGTCTCCTAGGAAACCATTGTGCTCAGAACCCTGCCCCTAAGAATGCCCATCCTATCACGCCACATTCTAGAACACCGTATCCAAGGAAACCGTATCCTTGGAAACCGTATCCTAGGAAACCATGTCTCCTAGGAAACCATTGTGCTCAGAACCCTGCCCCTAAGAATGCCCATCCTATCACGCCACATTCTAGAACACCGTATCCAAGGAAACCGTATCCTTGGAAACCGTACCCTGGAAACCATGTCTCCTAGGAAACCATTGTGCTCAGAACCCTGCCCCTAAGAATGCCCATCCTACCACGCCACATTCTAGAACACGGTATCCAAGGAAACCGTATCCTAGGAAACCATGTCTCCTAGGAAACCATGTCTCCTAGGAAACCATTGTGCTCAGAACCCTGCCCCTAAGAATGCCCATCCTACAACGCCACATTCTAGAACACCGTATCCAAGGAAACCGTATCCTAGGAAACCATGTCTCCTAGGAAACCATTGTGCTCAGAACCCTGCCCCTAAGAATGCCCATCCTACCACGCCACATTCTAGAACACCGTATCCAAGGAAACCGTACCCTTGGAAACCGAATCCTAGGAAACCATGTCTCCTAGGAAACCATTGTGCTCAGAACCCTGCCCCTAAGAATGCCCATCCTATCACGCCACATTCTAGAACACCGTATCCAAGGAAACCGTACCCTTGGAAACCGAATCCTAGGAAACCATGTCTCGTAGGAAACCATTGTGCTCAGAACCCTGCCCCTAAGAATGCCCATCCTATCACGCCACATTCTAGAACACCGTATCCAAGGAAACCGTATCCTTGGAAACCGTACCCTGGAAACCATGTCTCCTGGGCAACCATTGTGCTCAGAACCCTGCCCCTAAGAATGCCCATCCTACCACGCCACATTCTAGAACACCGTATCCAAGGAAACCGTATCCTTGGAAACCGTATCCTAGGAAACCATGTCTCCTAGGAAACCATTGTGCTCAGAACCCTGCCCCTAAGAATGCCCATCCTACCACGTCACATTCTAGAACACCGTATCCAAGGAGACCGTATACTTGGAAACCGTATCCTAGGAAACCATGTCTCCTAGGAAACCATTGTGCTCAGAACCCTGCACCTAAGAATGCCCATCCTACAACGCCACATTCTAGAACACCGTATCCAAGGAAACCGTATCCTTGGAAACCGTATCCTAGGAAACCATGTCTCCTAGGAAACCATTGTGCTCAGAACCCTGCACCTAAGAATGCCCATCCTACAACGCCACATTCTAGAACACCGTATCCAAGGAAACCGTATCCTAGGAAACCATGTCTCCTAGGAAACCATTGTGCTCAGAACCCTGCCCCTAGGAATGCCCATCCTATCACGCCACATTCTAGAACACCGTATCCAAGGAAACCGTATCCTTGGAAACCGTATCCTAGGAAACCATGTCTCCTAGGAAACCATTGTGCTCAGAACCCTGCCCCTAAGAATGCCCATCCTATCACGCCACATTCTAGAACACCGTATCCAAGGAAACCGTATCCTTGGAAACCGTATCCTAGGAAACCATGTCTCCTAGGAAACCATTGTGCTCAGAACCCTGCCCCTAAGAATGCCCATCCTACCACGCCACATTCTAGAACACCGTATCCAAGGAAACCGTATCCTTGGAAACCGTATCCTAGGAAACCATGTCTCCTGGAAACCATTGTGCTCAGAACCCTGCCCCTAAGAATGCCCATCCTATCACGCCACATTCTAGAACACCGTATCCAAGGAAACCGTATCCTTGTAAACCGTTCCTAGGAAACCATGTCTCCTAGGAAACCATTGTGCTCAGAACCCTGCCCCTAAGAATGCCCATCCTATCACGCCACATTCTAGAACACCGTATCCAAGGAAACCGTATCCTTGTAAACCGTTCCTAGGAAACCATGTCTCCTAGGAAACCATTGTGCTCAGAACCCTGCCCCTAAGAATGCCCATCCTACCACGCCACATTCTAGAACACCGTTTCCAAGCAGACCGTATACTTGGAAACCGTATCCTAGGAAACCATGTCTCCTAGGAAACCATTGTGCTCAGAACCCTGCACCTAAGAATGCCCATCCTACAACGCCACATTCTAGAACACCGTATCCAAGGAAACCGTATCCTTGGAAACCGTATCCTAGGAAACCATGTCTCCTAGGAAACCATTGTGCTCAGAACCCTGCACCTAAGAATGCCCATCCTACAACGCCACATTCTAGAACACCGTATCCAAGGAAACCGTATCCTAGGAAACCATGTCTCCTAGGAAACCATTGTGCTCAGAACCCTGCCCCTAAGAATGCCCATCCTATCACGCCACATTCTAGAACACCGTATCCAAGGAAACCGTATCCTTGGAAACCGTATCCTAGGAAACCATGTCTCCTAGGAAACCATTGTGCTCAGAACCCTGCCCCTAAGAATGCCCATCCTATCACGCCACATTCTAGAACACCGTATCCAAGGAAACCGTATCCTTGGAAACCGTACCCTGGAAACCATGTCTCCTGGGCAACCATTGTGCTCAGAACCCTGCCCCTAAGAATGCCCATCCTACCACGCCACATTCTAGAACACCGTATCCAAGGAAACCGTATCCTTGGAAACCGTATCCTAGGAAACCATGTCTCCTAGGAAACCATTGTGCTCAGAACCCTGCCCCTAAGAATGCCCATCCTACCACGCCACATTCTAGAACACCGTATCCAAGGAAACCGTATCCTTGGAAACCGTATCCTAGGAAACCATGTCTCCTAGGAAACCATTGTGCTCAGAACCCTGCACCTAAGAATGCCCATCCTACCACGCCACATTCTAGAACACCGTATCCAAGGAAACCGTATCCTTGGACACCGTATCCTAGGAAACCATGTCTCCTAGGAAACCATTGTGCTCAGAACCCTGCCCCTAAGAATGCCCATCCTACCACGCCACATTCTAGAACACCGTATCCAAGGAAACTGTATCCTTGGAAACCGTATCCTAGGAAACCATGTCTCCTAGGAAACCATTGTGCTCAGAACCCTGCCCCTAAGAATGCCCATCCTACCACGCCACATTCTAGAACACCGTATCCAAGGAAACCGTATCCTTGGAAACCGTATCCTAGGAAACCATGTCTCCTAGGAAACCATTGTGCTCAGAACCCTTCCCCTAAGAATGCTCATCCTACCACGCCACATTCTAGAACACCGTATCCAAGGAAACCGTATCCTTGGAAACCGTATCCTAGGAAACCATGTCTCCTAGGAAAACATTGTGCTCAGAACCCTGCCCCTAAGAATGCCCATCCTACCACGAAACATTCTAGAACACCGTATCCAAGGAAACCGTAACCTTGGAAACCGTATCCTAGGAAACCATGTCTCCTAGGAAACCATTGTGCTCAGAACCCTGCCCCTAAGAATGCCCATCCTACCACGCCACATTCTGGAACACCGTATCCATGGAAACCGTATCCTTGGAAACCGTATCCTAGGAAACCATGTCTCCTAGGAAACCATTGTGCTCAGAACCCTGCCCCTAAGAATGCCCATGCTACCACGCCACATTCTAGAACACCGTATTCTTGGAAACCGTATCCTAGGAAACCATGTCTCCTAGGAAACCATTGTGCTCAGAACCCTTCCACTAAGAATGCCCATCCTACCACGCCACATTGTAGAACACCTTATCCAAGGAAACCGTATCCTTGGAAACCGTATCCTAGGAAACCATGTCTCCTAGGAAACCATTGTGCTCAGAACCCTGCCCCTAAGAATGCCCATCCTACCACGCCACATTCTAGAACACCGTATCCAAGGAAACCGTATCCTAGGAAACCATGTCTCCTAGGAAACCATGTCTCCTAGGAAACCATTGTGCTCAGAACCCTGCCCCTAAGAATGCCCATCCTAAAACGCCACATTCTAGAACACCGTATCCAAGGAAACCGTATCCTTGGAAACCGTATCCTAGGAAACCATGTCTCCTAGGAAACCATTGTGCTCAGAACCCTGCCCCTAAGAATGCCCATCCTACCACGCCACATTCTAGAACACCGTATCCAAGGAAACCGTATCCTAGGAAACCATGTCTCCTTGGAAAACATTTTGCTCAGAACCCTGCCCCTAAGAATGCCCATCCTACCACGCCACATTCTAGAACACCGTATCCAAGGAAACCGTATCCTTGGAAACCGTATCCTAGGAAACCATGTCTCCTAGGAAACCATTGTGCTCAGAACCCTGCCCCTAAGAATGCCCATGCTACCACGCCACATTCTAGAACACCGTATTCTTGGAAACCGTATCCTAGGAAACCATGTCTCCTAGGAAACCATTGTGCTCAGAACCCTTCCACTAAGAATGCCCATCCTACCACGCCACATTGTAGAACACCTTATCCAAGGAAACCGTATCCTTGGAAACCGTATCCTAGGAAACCATGTCTCCTAGGAAACCATTGTGCTCAGAACCCTGCCCCTAAGAATGCCCATCCTACCACGCCACATTCTAGAACACCGTATCCAAGGAAACCGTATCCTAGGAAACCATGTCTCCTAGGAAACCATGTCTCCTAGGAAACCATTGTGCTCAGAACCCTGCCCCTAAGAATGCCCATCCTACCACGCCACATTCTAGAACACCGTATCCAAGGAAACCGTATCCTTGGAAACCGTATCCTAGGAAACCATGTCTCCTAGGAAACCATTGTGCTCAGAACCCTGCCCCTAAGAATGCCCATCCTACCACGCCACATTCTAGAACACCGTATCCTAGGAAACCATGTCTCCTTGGAAAACATTTTGCTCAGAACCCTGCCCCTAAGAATGCCCATCCTACCACGCCACATTCTAGAACACCGTATCCAAGGAAACCGTATCCTTGGATACCGTATCCTAGGAAACCATGTCTCCTAGGAAACCATTGTGCTCAGAACCCTGCACCTAAGAATGCCCATCCTACCACGCCACATTCTAGAACACCGTATCCAAGGAAACCGTATCCTTGGAAACCGTATCCTAGGAAACCATGTCTCCTAGGAAACCATTGTGCTCAGAACCCTGCCCCTAAGAATGCCCATCCTACCACGCCACATTCTAGAACACCGTATCCAAGGAAACCGTATCCTTGGAAAACGTATCCTAGGAAACCATGTCTCCTAGGAAACCATTGTCCTCAGAACCCTGCCCCTAAGAATGCCCATCCTACCACGCCACATTCTAGAACACCGTATCCAAGGAAACCGTATCCTTGGAAACCGTATCCTAGGAAACCATGTCTCCTAGGAAACCATTGTGCTCAGAACCCTTCCCCTAAGAATGCCCATCCTACCACGCCACATTCTAGAACACCGTATCCAAGGAAACCGTATCCTTGGAAACCGTATCCTAGGAAACCATGTCTCCTAGGAAACCATGGTGCTCAGAACCCTGCACCTAAGAATGCCCATCCTACCACGCCACATTCTAGAACACCGTATCCAAGGAAACCGTATCCTTGGAAACCGTATCCTAGGAAACCATGTCTCCTAGAAAATATTGTGCTCAGAACCCTGCACCTGAGAATGCCCATCCTACCACGCCACATTCTAGAACACCGTATCCAAGGAAACCATATTCTTGGAAATCGTATCCTAGGAAACCATGTCTCCTAGGAAACCATTGTGCTCAGAACCCTGCTCCTAAGAATGCGCATCCTACCACGCCACATTCTAGAACACCGTATCCTTGGAAACCGTATCCTAGGAAACCATGTCTCCTAGGAAACCATTGTGCTCAGAACCCTTCCCCTAAGAATGCTCATCCTACCACGCCACATTCTAGAACACCGTATCCAAGGAAACCGTATCCTTGGAATCCGTATCCTAGGAAACCATGTCTCCTAGGAAAACATTGTGCTCAGAACCCTGCCCCTAAGAATGCCCATCCTACCACGAAACATTCTAGAACACCGTATCCAAGGAAACCGTAACCTTGGAAACCGTATCCTAGGAAACCATGTCTCCTAGGAAACCATTGTGCTCAGAACCCTGCCCCTAAGAATGCCCATCCTACCACGCCACATTCTGGAACACCGTATCCATGGAAACCGTATCCTTGGAAACCGTATCCTAGGAAACCATGTCTCCTAGGAAACCATTGTGCTCAGAACCCTGCCCCTAAGAATGCCCATGCTACCACGCCACATTCTAGAACACCGTATTCTTGGAAACCGTATCCTAGGAAACCATGTCTCCTAGGAAACCATTGTGCTCAGAACCCTTCCACTAAGAATGCCCATCCTACCACGCCACATTGTAGAACACCTTATCCAAGGAAACCGTATCCTTGGAAACCGTATCCTAGGAAACCATGTCTCCTAGGAAACCATTGTGCTCAGAACCCTGCCCCTAAGAATGCCCATCCTACCACGCCACATTCTAGAACACCGTATCCAAGGAAACCGTATCCTAGGAAACCATGTCTCCTAGGAAACCATGTCTCCTAGGAAACCATTGTGCTCAGAACCCTGCCCCTAAGAATGCCCATCCTACCACGCCACATTCTAGAACACTGTATCCAAGGAAACCGTATCCTTGGAAACCGTATCCTAGGAAACCATGTCTCCTAGGAAACCATTGTGCTCAGAACCCTGCCCCTAAGAATGCCCATCCTACCACGCCACATTCTAGAACACCGTATCCAAGGAAACCGTATCCTAGGAAACCATGTCTCCTTGGAAAACATTTTGCTCAGAACCCTGCCCCTAAGAATGCCCATCCTACAACGCCACATTCTAGAACACCGTATCCAAGGAAACCGTATCCTTGGAAACCGTATCCTAGGAAACCATGTCTCCTAGGAAACCATTGTGCTCAGAACCCTGCACCTAAGAATGCCCATCCTACCACGCCACATTCTAGAACACCGTATCCAAGGAAACCGTATCCTTGGAAACCGTATCCTAGGAAACCATGTCTCCTAGGAAACCATTGTGCTCAGAACCCCTCCCCTAAGAATGCCCATCCTACCACGCCACATTCTAGAACACCGTATCCAAGGAAACCGTATCCTTGGAAACCGTATCCTAGGAAACCATGTCTCCTAGGAAACCATGGTGCTCAGAACCCTGCACCTAAGAATGCCCATCCTACCACGCCACATTCTAGAACACCGTATCCAAGGAAACCGTATCCTTGGAAACCGTATCCTAGGAAACCATGTCTCCTAGAAAATATTGTGCTCAGAACCCTGCCCCTGAGAATGCCCATCCTACCACGCCACATTCTAGAACACCGTATCCAAGGAAACCATATTCTTGGAAATCGTATCCTAGGAAACCATGTCTCCTAGGAAACCATTGTGCTCAGAACCCTGCTCCTAAGAATGCGCATCCTACCACGCCACATTCTAGAACACCGTATCCTTGGAAACCGTATCCTAGGAAACCATGTCTCCTAGGAAACCATTGTGCTCAGAACCCTTCCCCTAAGAATGCTCATCCTACCACGCCACATTCTAGAACACCGTATCCAAGGAAACCGTATCCTTGGAAACCGTATCCTAGGAAACCATGTCTCCTAGGAAAACATTGTGCTCAGAACCCTGCCCCTAAGAATGCCCATCCTACCACGAAACATTCTAGAACACCGTATCCAAGGAAACCGTAACCTTGGAAACCGTATCCTAGGAAACCATGTCTCCTAGGAAACCATTGTGCTCAGAACCCTGCTCCTAAGAATGCCCATCCTACCACGCCACATTCTGGAACACCGTATCCATGGAAACCGTATCCTTGGAAACCGTATCCTAGGAAACCATGTCTCCTAGGAAACCATTGTGCTCAGAACCCTGCCCCTAAGAATGCCCATGCTACCACGCCACATTCTAGAACACCGTATTCTTGGAAACCGTATCCTAGGAAACCATGTCTCCTAGGAAACCATTGTGCTCAGAACCCTTCCACTAAGAATGCCCATCCTACCACGCCACATTGTAGAACACCTTATCCAAGGAAACCGTATCCTTGGAAACCGTATCCTAGGAAACCATGTCTCCTAGAAAACCATTGTGCTCAGAACCCTGCCCCTAAGAATGCCCATCCTACCACGCCACATTCTAGAACACCGTATCCAAGGAAACCGTATACTTGGAAACCGTAACCTAGGAAACCATGTCTCCTAGGAAACCATTGTGCTCAGAACCCTGCACCTAAGAATGCCCATCCTACAACGCCACATTCTAGAACACCGTATCCAAGGAAACCGTATCCTAGGAAACCATGTCTCCTAGGAAACCATTGTGCTCAGAACCCTGCACCTAAGAATGCCCATCCTACAACGCCACATTCTAGAACACCGTATCCAAGGAAACCGTATCCTAGGAAACCATGTCTCCTAGGAAACCATTGTGCTCAGAACCCTGCCCCTAAGAATGCCCATCCTATCACGCCACATTCTAGAACACCGTATCCAAAGAAACCGTATCCTTGGAAACCGTATCCTAGGAAACCATGTCTCCTAGGAAACCATTGTGCTCAGAACCCTGCCCCTAAGAATGCCCATCCTACCACGCCACATTCTAGAACACCGTATCCAAGGAAACCGTATCCTAGGAAACCATGTCTCCTAGGAAACCATGTCTCCTAGGAAACCATTGTGCTCAGAACCCTGCCCCTAAGAATGCCCATCCTACCACGCCACATTCTAGAACACCGTATCCAAGGAAACCGTATCCTTGGAAACCGTATCCTAGGAAACCATGTCTCCTAGGAAACCATTGTGCTCAGAACCCTGCCCCTAAGAATGCCCATCCTACCACGCCACATTCTAGAACACCGTATCCAAGGAAACCGTATCCTAGGAAACCATGTCTCCTTGGAAAACATTTTGCTCAGAACCCTGCCCCTAAGAATGCCCATCCTACCACGCCACATTCTAGAACACCGTATCCAAGGAAACCGTATCCTTGGAAACCGTATCCTAGGAAACCATGTCTCCTAGGAAACCATTGTGCTCAGAACCCTGCACCTAAGAATGCCCATCCTACCATGCCACATTCTAGAACACCGTATCCAAGGAAACCGTATCCTTGGAAACCGTATCCTAGGAAACCATGTCTCCTAGGAAACCATTGTGCTCAGAACCCTGCCCCTAAGAATGCCCATCCTACCACGCCACATTCTAGAACACCGTATCCAAGGAAACCGTATCCTTGGAAAACGTATCCTAGGAAACCATGTCTCCTAGGAAACCATTGTCCTCAGAACCCTGCCCCTAAGAATGCCCATCCTACCACGCCACATTCTAGAACACCGTATCCAAGGAAACCGTATCCTTGGAAACCGTATCCTAGGAAACCATGTCTCCTAGGAAACCATTGTGCTCAGAACCCTGCCCCTAAGAATGCCCATCCTACCACGCCACATTCTAGAACACCGTATCCAAGGAAACCGTATCCTTGGAAACCGTATCCTAGGAAACCATGTCTCCTAGGAAACCATTGTGCTCAGGACCCTGCACCTAAGAATGCCCATCCTACCACGCCACATTCTAGAACACCGTATCCAAGGAAACCGTATCCTTGGAAACCGTATCCTAGGAAACCATGTCTCCTAGGAAACCATTGTGCTCAGAACCCTGCCCCTAAGAATGCCCATCCTACCACGCCACATTCTAGAACACCGTATCCAAGGAAACCGTACCCTTGGAAACCGTATCCTAGGAAACCATGTGTCCTAGGAAACCATTGTGCTCAGAACCCTGCACCTAAGAATGCCCATCCTACCACGCCACATTCTAGAACACCGTATCCAAGGAAACCGTATCCTTGGAAACCATATCCAAGGAAACCATATCCTAGGAAACCATGTATCCTAGGAAACCATGTATCATAGGAAGGAAGTATTCCCATCAATGGAAGCCCTAAGAAATTATATCCTAGAACACCACATTCTATAAACCCATATCCAAGGAAACCATACCCTTGGAAACCATATGTAGGAAACCATACCTTAGCAAACCATGTATCCTACGAAACAATTGTCCTCAGAACCCTGTCCATAAGAATCTATATCCTAGCACACCACATTCTAGAACACCTTATGCAAGGATACCGTATCCTTGGAAACCGTATCCTAGGAAACCATGTATCCTAGGAAACAACTGTGCCCAGAACTCTGCGCCTAAGAATCTATATCTGAGGAACCTAGATGACGGCGTATGTACACACACTGCGCCTCCTCGCACCACCAGAACTGACAGAAAATAGAACGGCAAGGGGGTCCGACACCAAGGAAATAAAAAATAAACATTCTTCCAGACCGGTAGGAGGGGCGGAGACCGCACCAGGGTGCAGAGGACTTGCGTGGCTGTGGCGGGACCTAGACTGGCTGAGTGTGGGATGAACGGCACAGGCAGTCTGACCACTAGCAGACCCTGCGGCGCCACATTGTCGCACAGATAGACCGAGAGAGCCGGCCTCAGAGTGGTGGAGAGCGGGGCAGGCTGAGCAGTGGGTAGCACCCCGCGGCCCCACATTCGTGCATAGATAAACCGGGTGAAAGGCGGGGACCAAAGCAGACCGCGCAACACAGGGCTCCACCTCGGGGAAATAAAGCCTCAAACCTCTGATTGAAAATGCCCGTGGGGGTTGGGGCAGCAGCAGGAGAGACTCCCAGCCTCACGGGAGAGGTCATTGGAGAGACCCACAGGGGCCTAGAGTGAGCACGGGCCCACCCACTCGGGAACCAGCACCAGAGGTGCCCAGATTGATTGTGGGTATCGGAGTGAACGATTGAAGTCCGGAGGAGAGTGAGGCGGCCGCCATTGCTCCCTCTCGGCCCCTCCACCACGTACAGCGTCAAAACCCAGCGACCAGCATTACCCTGCCCTGGTGAACACCTAAGGCTCCGCCCCTTAAAGTAACACACTCGCCAAGAAAAACAAAAAATGGCCCAATTGACAGAACACTTCAAAGCTCCAGAAAAAATACAACTAAGCGAGGAAGAGATAGCCAACCTATCAGATGCACAGTTCAAAACACTGGCTATCAAGATGCTGACAGAATTGGGAGAATCTATTCAAAAACCAGATGAAAAAATGAAGCCTATGCTAAGAGAAACAAAGGAAAATGTACAGGGAACCAATAGTGATGCGAAGGAAACTGGGACTCAAATCAACGGTGTGGACCAGAAGGAAGAAAGAAACATCCAACCAGAAAAGAATGAAGAAACAAGAACTCAGAAAAATGAGGAGAGGCTTAGGAACCTCCAGGACATCTCAAAAAGTTCCAACATCCGATTTATAGGGGTGCCAGAAGCAGAAGAGGAAGAACAAAAAATTGAAAACTTATTTGAACAAATAACGAAGGAGAACTTCCCTCATCTGGAAAGGAAATAGACTTCCAGGAAGTCCAGGAAGCTCAGACAGTCCCAAAGAGCTGGACCCAAGGAGGAACACACCAAGGCACATTATCATTACATTACCCAAGATTAAACACAAGGACCTACATACAACATTACTGTATCCAGCAAAGCTATCATTTAGAATGGGAGGGAAGATAAAGTGCTTCTCAGATACGGTCAAGTTAAAAAAGTCCATCATCACCAAGCCCTTATTATATGAAATGTTAAAGGGAGTTACCTAAGAAAAAGAAGATCAAAAATAGGAACTGTAAAAATGACAGCAAACTCAGAGTTATTAACAACCACACTTAAAACAAAATCAAGAGCAAACTAGGCAAACAACTCGAATAGGAACAGAACCACAGAAATGGAGATCACATGAAGGGTTGTCAATAGGGGAGTAGGAGGGGGAGAGAGGGGGAAAGGTACAGAGAATAAGTAGCCTAGATGATAGGTGGAAAATAGACAGGGGGAGGGTAAAAATATGGTAGGAAATGTAGAAGTCAAAGGACTTATAAGTATGACCCATGGACAAGAACTAATGGGGGAATGTGGTAGGAAGGACTTGGCAGGATGGAATGGAATGAGGGAGGGGAATGGGACTACTGTATTAGCATAATCAATAAATATATATTAAAAAAAATCTACATCTTAGCACACCTCTTCTAGAAAACCGTATACAAGGAAACCATATCCTTGGAAACCGTATCCTAGGAAACCATGTCTCCTAGGAAACCATTCTGCACAACACCCTGCCCGTAAGAATCCACATCCTACCACGCCACATTCTAGAACACCGTATCCAAGGAAACCGTATCCTTGGAAACCGTATCCTAGGAAACCATGTCTCCTAGGAAACCATTGTGCTCAGAACCCTGCCCCTAAGAATGCCCATCCTACCACGCTACATTCTAGAACACCGTATCCTTGGAAACCGTATCCTAGGAAACGATGTCTCCTAGGAAACCATTGTGCTCAGAACCCTGCCCCTAAGAATGCCCATCCTACCACTCCACATTCTAGAACACCGTATCCAAGGAAACCGTATCCTTGGAAACCGCATCCTAGGAAACCATGTCTCCTAGGAAACCATTGTGCTCAGAACCCTGCCCCTAAGAATGCCCATCCTACCACGCCACATTCTAGAACACCGTATCCAAGGAAACCGTATCCTTGGAAACCGTATCCTAGGAAACCATGTCTCCTAGGAAACCATTGTGCTCAGAACCCTGCCCCTAAGAATGCCCATCCTACCACGTCACATTCTAGAACACCGTATCCAAGGAGACCGTATACTTGGAAACCGTATCCTAGGAAACCATGTCTCCTAGGAAACCATTGTGCTCAGAACCCTGCACCTAAGAATGCCCATCCTACAACGCCACATTCTAGAACACCGTATCCAAGGAAACCGTATCCTTGGAAACCGTATCCTAGGAAACCATGTCTCCTAGGAAACCATTGTGCTCAGAACCCTGCACCTAAGAATGCCCATCCTACAACGCCACATTCTAGAACACCGTATCCAAGGAAACCGTATCCTAGGAAACCATGTCTCCTAGGAAACCATTGTGCTCAGAACCCTGCCCCTAGGAATGCCCATCCTATCACGCCACATTCTAGAACACCGTATCCAAGGAAACCGTATCCTTGGAAACCGTATCCTAGGAAACCATGTCTCCTAGGAAACCATTGTGCTCAGAACCCTGCCCCTAAGAATGCCCATCCTATCACGCCACATTCTAGAACACCGTATCCAAGGAAACCGTATCCTTGGAAACCGTATCCTAGGAAACCATGTCTCCTAGGAAACCATTGTGCTCAGAACCCTGCCCCTAAGAATGCCCATCCTACCACGCCACATTCTAGAACACCGTATCCAAGGAAACCGTATCCTTGGAAACCGTATCCTAGGAAACCATGTCTCCTGGAAACCATTGTGCTCAGAACCCTGCCCCTAAGAATGCCCATCCTATCACGCCACATTCTAGAACACCGTATCCAAGGAAACCGTATCCTTGTAAACCGTTCCTAGGAAACCATGTCTCCTAGGAAACCATTGTGCTCAGAACCCTGCCCCTAAGAATGCCCATCCTATCACGCCACATTCTAGAACACCGTATCCAAGGAAACCGTATCCTTGTAAACCGTTCCTAGGAAACCATGTCTCCTAGGAAACCATTGTGCTCAGAACCCTGCCCCTAAGAATGCCCATCCTACCACGCCACATTCTAGAACACCGTTTCCAAGCAGACCGTATACTTGGAAACCGTATCCTAGGAAACCATGTCTCCTAGGAAACCATTGTGCTCAGAACCCTGCACCTAAGAATGCCCATCCTACAACGCCACATTCTAGAACACCGTATCCAAGGAAACCGTATCCTTGGAAACCGTATCCTAGGAAACCATGTCTCCTAGGAAACCATTGTGCTCAGAACCCTGCACCTAAGAATGCCCATCCTACAACGCCACATTCTAGAACACCGTATCCAAGGAAACCGTATCCTAGGAAACCATGTCTCCTAGGAAACCATTGTGCTCAGAACCCTGCCCCTAAGAATGCCCATCCTATCACGCCACATTCTAGAACACCGTATCCAAGGAAACCGTATCCTTGGAAACCGTATCCTAGGAAACCATGTCTCCTAGGAAACCATTGTGCTCAGAACCCTGCCCCTAAGAATGCCCATCCTATCACGCCACATTCTAGAACACCGTATCCAAGGAAACCGTATCCTTGGAAACCGTACCCTGGAAACCATGTCTCCTGGGCAACCATTGTGCTCAGAACCCTGCCCCTAAGAATGCCCATCCTACCACGCCACATTCTAGAACACCGTATCCAAGGAAACCGTATCCTTGGAAACCGTATCCTAGGAAACCATGTCTCCTAGGAAACCATTGTGCTCAGAACCCTGCCCCTAAGAATGCCCATCCTACCACGCCACATTCTAGAACACCGTATCCAAGGAAACCGTATCCTTGGAAACCGTATCCTAGGAAACCATGTCTCCTAGGAAACCATTGTGCTCAGAACCCTGCACCTAAGAATGCCCATCCTACCACGCCACATTCTAGAACACCGTATCCAAGGAAACCGTATCCTTGGACACCGTATCCTAGGAAACCATGTCTCCTAGGAAACCATTGTGCTCAGAACCCTGCCCCTAAGAATGCCCATCCTACCACGCCACATTCTAGAACACCGTATCCAAGGAAACTGTATCCTTGGAAACCGTATCCTAGGAAACCATGTCTCCTAGGAAACCATTGTGCTCAGAACCCTGCCCCTAAGAATGCCCATCCTACCACGCCACATTCTAGAACACCGTATCCAAGGAAACCGTATCCTTGGAAACCGTATCCTAGGAAACCATGTCTCCTAGGAAACCATTGTGCTCAGAACCCTTCCCCTAAGAATGCTCATCCTACCACGCCACATTCTAGAACACCGTATCCAAGGAAACCGTATCCTTGGAAACCGTATCCTAGGAAACCATGTCTCCTAGGAAAACATTGTGCTCAGAACCCTGCCCCTAAGAATGCCCATCCTACCACGAAACATTCTAGAACACCGTATCCAAGGAAACCGTAACCTTGGAAACCGTATCCTAGGAAACCATGTCTCCTAGGAAACCATTGTGCTCAGAACCCTGCCCCTAAGAATGCCCATCCTACCACGCCACATTCTGGAACACCGTATCCATGGAAACCGTATCCTTGGAAACCGTATCCTAGGAAACCATGTCTCCTAGGAAACCATTGTGCTCAGAACCCTGCCCCTAAGAATGCCCATGCTACCACGCCACATTCTAGAACACCGTATTCTTGGAAACCGTATCCTAGGAAACCATGTCTCCTAGGAAACCATTGTGCTCAGAACCCTTCCACTAAGAATGCCCATCCTACCACGCCACATTGTAGAACACCTTATCCAAGGAAACCGTATCCTTGGAAACCGTATCCTAGGAAACCATGTCTCCTAGGAAACCATTGTGCTCAGAACCCTGCCCCTAAGAATGCCCATCCTACCACGCCACATTCTAGAACACCGTATCCAAGGAAACCGTATCCTAGGAAACCATGTCTCCTAGGAAACCATGTCTCCTAGGAAACCATTGTGCTCAGAACCCTGCCCCTAAGAATGCCCATCCTACCACGCCACATTCTAGAACACCGTATCCAAGGAAACCGTATCCTTGGAAACCGTATCCTAGGAAACCATGTCTCCTAGGAAACCATTGTGCTCAGAACCCTGCCCCTAAGAATGCCCATCCTACCACGCCACATTCTAGAACACCGTATCCAAGGAAACCGTATCCTAGGAAACCATGTCTCCTTGGAAAACATTTTGCTCAGAACCCTGCCCCTAAGAATGCCCATCCTACCACGCCACATTCTAGAACACCGTATCCAAGGAAACCGTATCCTTGGAAACCGTATCCTAGGAAACCATGTCTCCTAGGAAACCATTGTGCTCAGAACCCTGCCCCTAAGAATGCCCATGCTACCACGCCACATTCTAGAACACCGTATTCTTGGAAACCGTATCCTAGGAAACCATGTCTCCTAGGAAACCATTGTGCTCAGAACCCTTCCACTAAGAATGCCCATCCTACCACGCCACATTGTAGAACACCTTATCCAAGGAAACCGTATCCTTGGAAACCGTATCCTAGGAAACCATGTCTCCTAGGAAACCATTGTGCTCAGAACCCTGCCCCTAAGAATGCCCATCCTACCACGCCACATTCTAGAACACCGTATCCAAGGAAACCGTATCCTAGGAAACCATGTCTCCTAGGAAACCATGTCTCCTAGGAAACCATTGTGCTCAGAACCCTGCCCCTAAGAATGCCCATCCTACCACGCCACATTCTAGAACACCGTATCCAAGGAAACCGTATCCTTGGAAACCGTATCCTAGGAAACCATGTCTCCTAGGAAACCATTGTGCTCAGAACCCTGCCCCTAAGAATGCCCATCCTACCACGCCACATTCTAGAACACCGTATCCTAGGAAACCATGTCTCCTTGGAAAACATTTTGCTCAGAACCCTGCCCCTAAGAATGCCCATCCTACCACGCCACATTCTAGAACACCGTATCCAAGGAAACCGTATCCTTGGATACCGTATCCTAGGAAACCATGTCTCCTAGGAAACCATTGTGCTCAGAACCCTGCACCTAAGAATGCCCATCCTACCACGCCACATTCTAGAACACCGTATCCAAGGAAACCGTATCCTTGGAAACCGTATCCTAGGAAACCATGTCTCCTAGGAAACCATTGTGCTCAGAACCCTGCCCCTAAGAATGCCCATCCTACCACGCCACATTCTAGAACACCGTATCCAAGGAAACCGTATCCTTGGAAAACGTATCCTAGGAAACCATGTCTCCTAGGAAACCATTGTCCTCAGAACCCTGCCCCTAAGAATGCCCATCCTACCACGCCACATTCTAGAACACCGTATCCAAGGAAACCGTATCCTTGGAAACCGTATCCTAGGAAACCATGTCTCCTAGGAAACCATTGTGCTCAGAACCCTTCCCCTAAGAATGCCCATCCTACCACGCCACATTCTAGAACACCGTATCCAAGGAAACCGTATCCTTGGAAACCGTATCCTAGGAAACCATGTCTCCTAGGAAACCATGGTGCTCAGAACCCTGCACCTAAGAATGCCCATCCTACCACGCCACATTCTAGAACACCGTATCCAAGGAAACCGTATCCTTGGAAACCGTATCCTAGGAAACCATGTCTCCTAGAAAATATTGTGCTCAGAACCCTGCACCTGAGAATGCCCATCCTACCACGCCACATTCTAGAACACCGTATCCAAGGAAACCATATTCTTGGAAATCGTATCCTAGGAAACCATGTCTCCTAGGAAACCATTGTGCTCAGAACCCTGCTCCTAAGAATGCGCATCCTACCACGCCACATTCTAGAACACCGTATCCTTGGAAACCGTATCCTAGGAAACCATGTCTCCTAGGAAACCATTGTGCTCAGAACCCTTCCCCTAAGAATGCTCATCCTACCACGCCACATTCTAGAACACCGTATCCAAGGAAACCGTATCCTTGGAATCCGTATCCTAGGAAACCATGTCTCCTAGGAAAACATTGTGCTCAGAACCCTGCCCCTAAGAATGCCCATCCTACCACGAAACATTCTAGAACACCGTATCCAAGGAAACCGTAACCTTGGAAACCGTATCCTAGGAAACCATGTCTCCTAGGAAACCATTGTGCTCAGAACCCTGCCCCTAAGAATGCCCATCCTACCACGCCACATTCTGGAACACCGTATCCATGGAAACCGTATCCTTGGAAACCGTATCCTAGGAAACCATGTCTCCTAGGAAACCATTGTGCTCAGAACCCTGCCCCTAAGAATGCCCATGCTACCACGCCACATTCTAGAACACCGTATTCTTGGAAACCGTATCCTAGGAAACCATGTCTCCTAGGAAACCATTGTGCTCAGAACCCTTCCACTAAGAATGCCCATCCTACCACGCCACATTGTAGAACACCTTATCCAAGGAAACCGTATCCTTGGAAACCGTATCCTAGGAAACCATGTCTCCTAGGAAACCATTGTGCTCAGAACCCTGCCCCTAAGAATGCCCATCCTACCACGCCACATTCTAGAACACCGTATCCAAGGAAACCGTATCCTAGGAAACCATGTCTCCTAGGAAACCATGTCTCCTAGGAAACCATTGTGCTCAGAACCCTGCCCCTAAGAATGCCCATCCTACCACGCCACATTCTAGAACACTGTATCCAAGGAAACCGTATCCTTGGAAACCGTATCCTAGGAAACCATGTCTCCTAGGAAACCATTGTGCTCAGAACCCTGCCCCTAAGAATGCCCATCCTACCACGCCACATTCTAGAACACCGTATCCAAGGAAACCGTATCCTAGGAAACCATGTCTCCTTGGAAAACATTTTGCTCAGAACCCTGCCCCTAAGAATGCCCATCCTACAACGCCACATTCTAGAACACCGTATCCAAGGAAACCGTATCCTTGGAAACCGTATCCTAGGAAACCATGTCTCCTAGGAAACCATTGTGCTCAGAACCCTGCACCTAAGAATGCCCATCCTACCACGCCACATTCTAGAACACCGTATCCAAGGAAACCGTATCCTTGGAAACCGTATCCTAGGAAACCATGTCTCCTAGGAAACCATTGTGCTCAGAACCCCTCCCCTAAGAATGCCCATCCTACCACGCCACATTCTAGAACACCGTATCCAAGGAAACCGTATCCTTGGAAACCGTATCCTAGGAAACCATGTCTCCTAGGAAACCATGGTGCTCAGAACCCTGCACCTAAGAATGCCCATCCTACCACGCCACATTCTAGAACACCGTATCCAAGGAAACCGTATCCTTGGAAACCGTATCCTAGGAAACCATGTCTCCTAGAAAATATTGTGCTCAGAACCCTGCCCCTGAGAATGCCCATCCTACCACGCCACATTCTAGAACACCGTATCCAAGGAAACCATATTCTTGGAAATCGTATCCTAGGAAACCATGTCTCCTAGGAAACCATTGTGCTCAGAACCCTGCTCCTAAGAATGCGCATCCTACCACGCCACATTCTAGAACACCGTATCCTTGGAAACCGTATCCTAGGAAACCATGTCTCCTAGGAAACCATTGTGCTCAGAACCCTTCCCCTAAGAATGCTCATCCTACCACGCCACATTCTAGAACACCGTATCCAAGGAAACCGTATCCTTGGAAACCGTATCCTAGGAAACCATGTCTCCTAGGAAAACATTGTGCTCAGAACCCTGCCCCTAAGAATGCCCATCCTACCACGAAACATTCTAGAACACCGTATCCAAGGAAACCGTAACCTTGGAAACCGTATCCTAGGAAACCATGTCTCCTAGGAAACCATTGTGCTCAGAACCCTGCTCCTAAGAATGCCCATCCTACCACGCCACATTCTGGAACACCGTATCCATGGAAACCGTATCCTTGGAAACCGTATCCTAGGAAACCATGTCTCCTAGGAAACCATTGTGCTCAGAACCCTGCCCCTAAGAATGCCCATGCTACCACGCCACATTCTAGAACACCGTATTCTTGGAAACCGTATCCTAGGAAACCATGTCTCCTAGGAAACCATTGTGCTCAGAACCCTTCCACTAAGAATGCCCATCCTACCACGCCACATTGTAGAACACCTTATCCAAGGAAACCGTATCCTTGGAAACCGTATCCTAGGAAACCATGTCTCCTAGAAAACCATTGTGCTCAGAACCCTGCCCCTAAGAATGCCCATCCTACCACGCCACATTCTAGAACACCGTATCCAAGGAAACCGTATACTTGGAAACCGTAACCTAGGAAACCATGTCTCCTAGGAAACCATTGTGCTCAGAACCCTGCACCTAAGAATGCCCATCCTACAACGCCACATTCTAGAACACCGTATCCAAGGAAACCGTATCCTAGGAAACCATGTCTCCTAGGAAACCATTGTGCTCAGAACCCTGCACCTAAGAATGCCCATCCTACAACGCCACATTCTAGAACACCGTATCCAAGGAAACCGTATCCTAGGAAACCATGTCTCCTAGGAAACCATTGTGCTCAGAACCCTGCCCCTAAGAATGCCCATCCTATCACGCCACATTCTAGAACACCGTATCCAAAGAAACCGTATCCTTGGAAACCGTATCCTAGGAAACCATGTCTCCTAGGAAACCATTGTGCTCAGAACCCTGCCCCTAAGAATGCCCATCCTACCACGCCACATTCTAGAACACCGTATCCAAGGAAACCGTATCCTAGGAAACCATGTCTCCTAGGAAACCATGTCTCCTAGGAAACCATTGTGCTCAGAACCCTGCCCCTAAGAATGCCCATCCTACCACGCCACATTCTAGAACACCGTATCCAAGGAAACCGTATCCTTGGAAACCGTATCCTAGGAAACCATGTCTCCTAGGAAACCATTGTGCTCAGAACCCTGCCCCTAAGAATGCCCATCCTACCACGCCACATTCTAGAACACCGTATCCAAGGAAACCGTATCCTAGGAAACCATGTCTCCTTGGAAAACATTTTGCTCAGAACCCTGCCCCTAAGAATGCCCATCCTACCACGCCACATTCTAGAACACCGTATCCAAGGAAACCGTATCCTTGGAAACCGTATCCTAGGAAACCATGTCTCCTAGGAAACCATTGTGCTCAGAACCCTGCACCTAAGAATGCCCATCCTACCATGCCACATTCTAGAACACCGTATCCAAGGAAACCGTATCCTTGGAAACCGTATCCTAGGAAACCATGTCTCCTAGGAAACCATTGTGCTCAGAACCCTGCCCCTAAGAATGCCCATCCTACCACGCCACATTCTAGAACACCGTATCCAAGGAAACCGTATCCTTGGAAAACGTATCCTAGGAAACCATGTCTCCTAGGAAACCATTGTCCTCAGAACCCTGCCCCTAAGAATGCCCATCCTACCACGCCACATTCTAGAACACCGTATCCAAGGAAACCGTATCCTTGGAAACCGTATCCTAGGAAACCATGTCTCCTAGGAAACCATTGTGCTCAGAACCCTGCCCCTAAGAATGCCCATCCTACCACGCCACATTCTAGAACACCGTATCCAAGGAAACCGTATCCTTGGAAACCGTATCCTAGGAAACCATGTCTCCTAGGAAACCATTGTGCTCAGGACCCTGCACCTAAGAATGCCCATCCTACCACGCCACATTCTAGAACACCGTATCCAAGGAAACCGTATCCTTGGAAACCGTATCCTAGGAAACCATGTCTCCTAGGAAACCATTGTGCTCAGAACCCTGCCCCTAAGAATGCCCATCCTACCACGCCACATTCTAGAACACCGTATCCAAGGAAACCGTACCCTTGGAAACCGTATCCTAGGAAACCATGTGTCCTAGGAAACCATTGTGCTCAGAACCCTGCACCTAAGAATGCCCATCCTACCACGCCACATTCTAGAACACCGTATCCAAGGAAACCGTATCCTTGGAAACCATATCCAAGGAAACCATATCCTAGGAAACCATGTATCCTAGGAAACCATGTATCATAGGAAGGAAGTATTCCCATCAATGGAAGCCCTAAGAAATTATATCCTAGAACACCACATTCTATAAACCCATATCCAAGGAAACCATACCCTTGGAAACCATATGTAGGAAACCATACCTTAGCAAACCATGTATCCTACGAAACAATTGTCCTCAGAACCCTGTCCATAAGAATCTATATCCTAGCACACCACATTCTAGAACACCTTATGCAAGGATACCGTATCCTTGGAAACCGTATCCTAGGAAACCATGTATCCTAGGAAACAACTGTGCCCAGAACTCTGCGCCTAAGAATCTATATCTGAGGAACCTAGATGACGGCGTATGTACACACACTGCGCCTCCTCGCACCACCAGAACTGACAGAAAATAGAACGGCAAGGGGGTCCGACACCAAGGAAATAAAAAATAAACATTCTTCCAGACCGGTAGGAGGGGCGGAGACCGCACCAGGGTGCAGAGGACTTGCGTGGCTGTGGCGGGACCTAGACTGGCTGAGTGTGGGATGAACGGCACAGGCAGTCTGACCACTAGCAGACCCTGCGGCGCCACATTGTCGCACAGATAGACCGAGAGAGCCGGCCTCAGAGTGGTGGAGAGCGGGGCAGGCTGAGCAGTGGGTAGCACCCCGCGGCCCCACATTCGTGCATAGATAAACCGGGTGAAAGGCGGGGACCAAAGCAGACCGCGCAACACAGGGCTCCACCTCGGGGAAATAAAGCCTCAAACCTCTGATTGAAAATGCCCGTGGGGGTTGGGGCAGCAGCAGGAGAGACTCCCAGCCTCACGGGAGAGGTCATTGGAGAGACCCACAGGGGCCTAGAGTGAGCACGGGCCCACCCACTCGGGAACCAGCACCAGAGGTGCCCAGATTGATTGTGGGTATCGGAGTGAACGATTGAAGTCCGGAGGAGAGTGAGGCGGCCGCCATTGCTCCCTCTCGGCCCCTCCACCACGTACAGCGTCAAAACCCAGCGACCAGCATTACCCTGCCCTGGTGAACACCTAAGGCTCCGCCCCTTAAAGTAACACACTCGCCAAGAAAAACAAAAAATGGCCCAATTGACAGAACACTTCAAAGCTCCAGAAAAAATACAACTAAGCGAGGAAGAGATAGCCAACCTATCAGATGCACAGTTCAAAACACTGGCTATCAAGATGCTGACAGAATTGGGAGAATCTATTCAAAAACCAGATGAAAAAATGAAGCCTATGCTAAGAGAAACAAAGGAAAATGTACAGGGAACCAATAGTGATGCGAAGGAAACTGGGACTCAAATCAACGGTGTGGACCAGAAGGAAGAAAGAAACATCCAACCAGAAAAGAATGAAGAAACAAGAACTCAGAAAAATGAGGAGAGGCTTAGGAACCTCCAGGACATCTCAAAAAGTTCCAACATCCGATTTATAGGGGTGCCAGAAGCAGAAGAGGAAGAACAAAAAATTGAAAACTTATTTGAACAAATAACGAAGGAGAACTTCCCTCATCTGGAAAGGAAATAGACTTCCAGGAAGTCCAGGAAGCTCAGACAGTCCCAAAGAGCTGGACCCAAGGAGGAACACACCAAGGCACATTATCATTACATTACCCAAGATTAAACACAAGGACCTACATACAACATTACTGTATCCAGCAAAGCTATCATTTAGAATGGGAGGGAAGATAAAGTGCTTCTCAGATACGGTCAAGTTAAAAAAGTCCATCATCACCAAGCCCTTATTATATGAAATGTTAAAGGGAGTTACCTAAGAAAAAGAAGATCAAAAATAGGAACTGTAAAAATGACAGCAAACTCAGAGTTATTAACAACCACACTTAAAACAAAATCAAGAGCAAACTAGGCAAACAACTCGAATAGGAACAGAACCACAGAAATGGAGATCACATGAAGGGTTGTCAATAGGGGAGTAGGAGGGGGAGAGAGGGGGAAAGGTACAGAGAATAAGTAGCCTAGATGATAGGTGGAAAATAGACAGGGGGAGGGTAAAAATATGGTAGGAAATGTAGAAGTCAAAGGACTTATAAGTATGACCCATGGACAAGAACTAATGGGGGAATGTGGTAGGAAGGACTTGGCAGGATGGAATGGAATGAGGGAGGGGAATGGGACTACTGTATTAGCATAATCAATAAATATATATTAAAAAAAATCTACATCTTAGCACACCTCTTCTAGAAAACCGTATACAAGGAAACCATATCCTTGGAAACCGTATCCTAGGAAACCATGTCTCCTAGGAAACCATTCTGCACAACACCCTGCCCGTAAGAATCCACATCCTACCACGCCACATTCTAGAACACCGTATCCAAGGAAACCGTATCCTTGGAAACCGTATCCTAGGAAACCATGTCTCCTAGGAAACCATTGTGCTCAGAACCCTGCCCCTAAGAATGCCCATCCTACCACGCTACATTCTAGAACACCGTATCCTTGGAAACCGTATCCTAGGAAACGATGTCTCCTAGGAAACCATTGTGCTCAGAACCCTGCCCCTAAGAATGCCCATCCTACCACTCCACATTCTAGAACACCGTATCCAAGGAAACCGTATCCTTGGAAACCGCATCCTAGGAAACCATGTCTCCTAGGAAACCATTGTGCTCAGAACCCTGCCCCTAAGAATGCCCATCCTACCACGCCACATTCTAGAACACCGTATCCAAGAAAACCGTACCCTTGGAAACCGTATCCTAGGAAACCATGTGTCCTAGGAAACCATTGTGCTCAGAACCCTGCACCTAAGAATGCCCATCCTACCACGCCACATTCTAGAACACCGTATCCAAGGAAACCGTACCCTCGGAAACCGTATCCTAGAAAACCATGTCTGCTAGGAAACCACTGTGCTCAGAACCCTGCCCCTAAGAATGCACATCCTACCACGCCACAATCTAGAACACCGTATCCAAGGAAACCGTACCCTCGGAAACCGTATCCTAGGAAACCATGTCTCCTAGGAAACCATTGTGCTCAGAACCCTGCCCCTAAGAATGCCCATCCTACCACGCCACATTCTAGAACACCGTATCCAAGGAAACCGTATCCTAGGAAACCATGTCTCCTTGGAAAACATTGTGCTCAGAACCCTGCCCCTAAGAATGCCCATCCTACAACGCCACATTCTAGAACACCGTATCCAAGGAAACCGTATCCTTGGAAACCGTATCCTAGGAAACCATGTCTCCTAGGAAACCATTGTGCTCAGAACCCTGCACCTAAGAATGCCCATCCTACCACGCCACATTCTAGAACACCGTATCCAAGGAAACCGTATCCTTGGAAACCGTATCCTAGGAAACCATGTCTCCTAGGAAACCATTGTGCTCAGAACCCCTCCCCTAAGAATGCCCATCCTACCACGCCACATTCTAGAACACCGTATCCAAGGAAACCGTATCCTTGGAAACCGTATCCTAGGAAACCATGTCTCCTAGGAAACCATGGTGCTCAGAACCCTGCACCTAAGAATGCCCATCCTACCACGCCACATTCTAGAACACCGTATCCAAGGAAACCGTATCCTTGGAAACCGTATCCTAGGAAACCATGTCTCCTAGAAAATATTGTGCTCAAAACCCTGCCCCTGAGAATGCCCATCCTACCACGCCACATTCTAGAACACCGTATCCAAGGAAACCATATTCTTGGAAATCGTATCCTAGGAAACCATGTCTCCTAGGAAACCATTGTGCTCAGAACCCTGCTCCTAAGAATGCGCATCCTACCACGCCACATTCTAGAACACCGTATCCTTGGAAACCGTATCCTAGGAAACCATGTCTCCTAGGAAACCATTGTGCTCAGAACCCTTCCCCTAAGAATGCTCATCCTACCACGCCACATTCTAGAACACCGTATCCAAGGAAACCGTATCCTTGGAAACCGTATCCTAGGAAACCATGTCTCCTAGGAAAACATTGTGCTCAGAACCCTGCCCCTAAGAATGCCCATCCTACCACGAAACATTCTAGAACACCGTATCCAAGGAAACCGTAACCTTGGAAACCGTATCCTAGGAAACCATGTCTCCTAGGAAACCATTGTGCTCAGAACCCTGCCCCTAAGAATGCCCATCCTACCACGCCACATTCTGGAACACCGTATCCATGGAAACCGTATCCTTGGAAACCGTATCCTAGGAAACCATGTCTCCTAGGAAACCATTGTGCTCAGAACCCTGCCCCTAAGAATGCCCATGCTACCACGCCACATTCTAGAACACCGTATTCTTGGAAACCGTATCCTAGGAAACCATGTCTCCTAGGAAACCATTGTGCTCAGAACCCTTCCACTAAGAATGCCCATCCTACCACGCCACATTGTAGAACACCTTATCCAAGGAAACCGTATCCTTGGAAACCGTATCCTAGGAAACCATGTCTCCTAGAAAACCATTGTGCTCAGAACCCTGCCCCTAAGAATGCCCATCCTACCACGCCACATTCTAGAACACCGTATCCAAGGAAACCGTATACTTGGAAACCGTAACCTAGGAAACCATGTCTCCTAGGAAACCATTGTGCTCAGAACCCTGCACCTAAGAATGCCCATCCTACAACGCCACATTCTAGAACACCGTATCCAAGGAAACCGTATCCTAGGAAACCATGTCTCCTAGGAAACCATTGTGCTCAGAACCCTGCACCTAAGAATGCCCATCCTACAACGCCACATTCTAGAACACCGTATCCAAGGAAACCGTATCCTAGGAAACCATGTCTCCTAGGAAACCATTGTGCTCAGAACCCTGCCCCTAAGAATGCCCATCCTATCACGCCACATTCTAGAACACCGTATCCAAAGAAACCGTATCCTTGGAAACCGTATCCTAGGAAACCATGTCTCCTAGGAAACCATTGTGCTCAGAACCCTGCCCCTAAGAATGCCCATCCTACCACGCCACATTCTAGAACACCGTATCCAAGGAAACCGTATCCTAGGAAACCATGTCTCCTAGGAAACCATGTCTCCTAGGAAACCATTGTGCTCAGAACCCTGCCCCTAAGAATGCCCATCCTACCACGCCACATTCTAGAACACCGTATCCAAGGAAACCGTATCCTTGGAAACCGTATCCTAGGAAACCATGTCTCCTAGGAAACCATTGTGCTCAGAACCCTGCCCCTAAGAATGCCCATCCTACCACGCCACATTCTAGAACACCGTATCCAAGGAAACCGTATCCTAGGAAACCATGTCTCCTTGGAAAACATTTTGCTCAGAACCCTGCCCCTAAGAATGCCCATCCTACCACGCCACATTCTAGAACACCGTATCCAAGGAAACCGTATCCTTGGAAACCGTATCCTAGGAAACCATGTCTCCTAGGAAACCATTGTGCTCAGAACCCTGCACCTAAGAATGCCCATCCTACCATGCCACATTCTAGAACACCGTATCCAAGGAAACCGTATCCTTGGAAACCGTATCCTAGGAAACCATGTCTCCTAGGAAACCATTGTGCTCAGAACCCTGCCCCTAAGAATGCCCATCCTACCACGCCACATTCTAGAACACCGTATCCAAGGAAACCGTATCCTTGGAAAACGTATCCTAGGAAACCATGTCTCCTAGGAAACCATTGTCCTCAGAACCCTGCCCCTAAGAATGCCCATCCTACCACGCCACATTCTAGAACACCGTATCCAAGGAAACCGTATCCTTGGAAACCGTATCCTAGGAAACCATGTCTCCTAGGAAACCATTGTGCTCAGAACCCTGCCCCTAAGAATGCCCATCCTACCACGCCACATTCTAGAACACCGTATCCAAGGAAACCGTATCCTTGGAAACCGTATCCTAGGAAACCATGTCTCCTAGGAAACCATTGTGCTCAGAACCCTGCACCTAAGAATGCCCATCCTACCACGCCACATTCTAGAACACCGTATCCAAGGAAACCGTATCCTTGGAAACCGTATCCTAGGAAACCATGTCTCCTAGGAAACCATTGTGCTCAGAACCCTGCCCCTAAGAATGCCCATCCTACCACGCCACATTCTAGAACACCGTATCCAAGGAAACCGTACCCTTGGAAACCGTATCCTAGGAAACCATGTGTCCTAGGAAACCATTGTGCTCAGAACCCTGCACCTAAGAATGCCCATCCTACCGCGCCACATTCTAGAACACCGTATCCAAGGAAACCGTATCCTTGGAAACCGTATCCTAGGAAACCATGTCTCCTTGGAAACCATTCTTCTCAGACCCTGCCCCTAAGAATGCCCATCCTACCACGCCACATTCTAGAACACCGTATCCAAGGAAACCGTATCCTTGGAAACCGTATCCTAGGAAACCATGTGTCCTAGGAAACCATGGTGCTCAGAACCCTGCCCCTAAGAATGCCCATCCTACCACGTCACATTCTAGAACACCGTATCCAAGGAGACCGTATACTTGGAAACCGTATCCTAGGAAACCATGTCTCCTAGGAAACCATTGTGCTCAGAACCCTGCACCTAAGAATGCGCATCCTACAACGCCACATTCTAGAACACCGTATCCAAGGAGACCGTATCCTTGGAAACCGTATCCTAGGAAACCATGTCTCCTAGGAAACCATTGTGCTCAGAACCCTGCACCTAAGAATGCCCATCCTACAACGCCACATTCTAGAACACCGTATCCAAGGAAACCGTATCCTAGGAAACCATGTCTCCTAGGAAACCATTGTGCTCAGAACCCTGCCCCTAAGAATGCCCATCCTACCACGCCACATTCTAGAACACCGTATCCAAGGAAACCGTATCCTTGGAAACCGTATCCTAGGAAACCATGTCTCCTAGGAAACCATTGTGCTCAGAACCCTGCACCTAAGAATGCCCATCCTACCACGCCACATTCTAGAACACCGTATCCAAGGAAACCGTATCCTTGGAAACCGTATCCTAGGAAACCATGTCTCCTAGGAAACCATTGTGCTCAGAACCCTGCCCCTAAGAATGCCCATCCTACCACGCCACATTCTAGAACACCGTATCCAAGGAAACCGTACCCTTGGAAACCGTATCCTAGGAAACCATGTGTCCTAGGAAACCATTGTGCTCAGAACCCTGCACCTAAGAATGCCCATCCTACCACGCCACATTCTAGAACACCGTATCCAAGGAAACCGTATCCTTGGAAACCGTATCCTAGGAAACCATGTCTCCTTGGAAACCATTCTTCTCAGACCCTGCCCCTAAGAATGCCCATCCTACCACGGCACATTCTAGAACACCGTATCCAAGGAAACCGTATCCTTGGAAACCGTATCCTAGGAAACCATGTGTCCTAGGAAACCATGGTGCTCAGAACCCTGCCCCTAAGAATGCCCATCCTACCACGTCACATTCTAGAACACCGTATCCAAGGAGACCGTATACTTGGAAACCGTATCCTAGGAAACCATGTCTCCTAGGAAACCATTGTGCTCAGAACCCTGCCCCTAAGAATGCGCATCCTACAACGCCACATTCTAGAACACCGTATCCAAGGAGACCGTATCCTTGGAAACCGTATCCTAGGAAACCATGTCTCCTAGGAAACCATTGTGCTCAGAACCCTGCACCTAAGAATGCCCATCCTACAACGCCACATTCTAGAACACCGTATCCAAGGAAACCGTATCCTAGGAAACCATGTCTCCTAGGAAACCATTGTGCTCAGAACCCTGCCCCTAAGAATGCCCATCCTACCACGCCACATTCTAGAACACCGTATCCAAGGAAACCGTATCCTTGGAAACCGTATCCTAGGAAACCATGTCTCCTAGGAAACCATTGTGCTCAGAACCCTGCACCTAAGAATGCCCATCCTACAACGCCACATTCTAGAACACCGTATCCAAGGAAACCGTATCCTTGGAAACCGTATCCTAGGAAACCATGTCTCCTAGGAAACCATTGTGCTCAGAACCCTGCACCTAAGAATGCCCATCCTACAACGCCACATTCTAGAACACCGTATCCAAGGAAACCGTATCCTAGGAAACCATGTCTCCTAGGAAACCATTGTGCTCAGAACCCTGCCCCTAGGAATGCCCATCCTATCACGCCACATTCTAGAACACCGTATCCAAGGAAACCGTATCCTTGGAAACCGTATCCTAGGAAACCATGTCTCCTAGGAAACCATTGTGCTCAGAACCCTGCCCCTAAGAATGCCCATCCTATCACGCCACATTCTAGAACACTGTATCCAAGGAAACCGTATCCTTGGAAACCGTATCCTAGGAAACCATGTCTCCTAGGAAACCATTGTGCTCAGAACCCTGCCCCTAAGAATGCCCATCCAACCACGCCACATTCTAGAACACCGTATCCAAGGAAACCGTATCCTTGGAAACCGTATCCTAGGAAACCATGTCTCCTGGAAACCATTGTGCTCAGAACCCTGCCCCTAAGAATGCCCATCCTATCACGCCACATTCTAGAACACCGTATCCAAGGAAACCGTATCCTTGTAAACCGTTCCTAGGAAACCATGTCTCCTAGGAAACCATTGTGCTCAGAACCCTGCCCCTAAGAATGCCCATCCTACCACGCCACATTCTAGAACACCGTATCCAAGGAAACCGTATCCTTGGAAACCGTCTCCTAGGAAACCATGTCTCCTAGGAAACCATTGTGCTCAGAACCCTGCCCCTAAGAATGCCCATCCTACCACGCCACATTCTAGAACACCGTATCCAAGGAAACCGTATCCTTGGAAACCGTATCCTAGGAAACCATGTCTCCTAGGAAACCATTGTGCTCAGAACCCTGCACCTAAGAATGCCCATCCTACCACGCCACATTCTAGAACACCGTATCCAAGGAAACCGTATCCTTGGAAACCGTATCCTAGGAAACCATGTCTCCTAGGAAACCATTGTGCTCAGAACCCTGCCCCTAAGAATGCCCATCCTACCACGTCACATTCTAGAACACCGTATCCAAGGAGACCGTATACTTGGAAACCGTATCCTAGGAAACCATGTCTCCTAGGAAACCATTGTGCTCAGAACCCTGCACCTAAGAATGCCCATCCTACAACGCCACATTCTAGAACACCGTATGCAAGGAAACCGTATCCTTGGAAACCGTATCCTAGGAAACCATGTCTCCTAGGAAACCATTGTGCTCAGAACCCTGCACCTAAGAATGCCCATCCTACAACGCCACATTCTAGAACACCGTATCCAAGGAAACCGTATCCTAGGAAACCATGTCTCCTAGGAAACCATTGTGCTCAGAACCCTGCGCCTAAGAATGCCCATCCTATCACGCCACATTCTAGAACACCGTATCCAAGGAAACCGTATCCTTGGAAACCGTATCCTAGGAAACCATGTCTCCTAGGAAACCATTGTGCTCAGAACCCTGCCCCTAAGAATGCCCATCCTACAACGCCACATTCTAGAACACCGTATCCAAGGAAACCGTATCCTTGGAAACCGTATCCTAGGAAACCATGTCTCCTAGGAAACCATTGTGCTCAGAACCCTGCCCCTAAGAATGCCCATCCTACAACGCCACATTCTAGAACACCGTATCCAAGGAAACCGTATCCTTGGAAACCGTATCCTAGGAAACCATGTCTCCTAGGAAACCATTGTGCTCAGAACCCTGCACCTAAGAATGCCCATCCTACAACGCCACATTCTAGAACACCGTATCCAAGGAAACCGTATCCTAGGAAACCATGTCTCCTAGGAAACCATTGTGCTCAGAACCCTGCCCCTAAGAATGCCCATCCTACCACGCCACATTCTAGAACACCGTATCCAAGGAAACCGTACCCTTGGAAACCGTATCCTAGGAAACCATGTGTCCTAGGAAACCATTGTGCTCAGAACCCTGCACCTAAGAATGCCCATCCTACCACGCCACATTCTAGAACACCGTATCCAAGGAAACCGTATCCTTGGAAACCGTATCCTAGGAAACCATGTCTCCTTGGAAACCATTCTTCTCAGACCCTGCCCCTAAGAATGCCCATCCTACCACGCCACATTCTAGAACACCGTATCCAAGGAAACCGTATCCTTGGAAACCGTATCCTAGGAAACCATGTCTCCTAGGAAACCATTGTGCTCAGAACCCTGCCCCTAAGAATGCCCATCCTACCACGCCACATTCTAGAACACCGTATCCAATGAAACCGTATCCTTGGAAACCGTATCCTAGGAAACCATGTCTCCTGGAAACCATTGTGCTCAGAACCCTGCCCCTAAGAATGCCCATCCTACCACGCCACATTCTAGAACACCGTATCCAAGGAAACCGTATCCTAGGAAACCATGTCTCCTAGGAAACCATTGTGCGCAGAACCCTGCACCTAAGAATGCCCATCCTATCACGCCACATTCTAGAACACCGTATCCAAGGAAACCGTATCCTTGGAAACCGTATCCTAGGAAACCATGTCTCCTAGGAAACCATTGTGCTCAGAACCCTGCACCTAAGAATGCCCATCCTACCACGCCACATTCTAGAACACCGTATCCAAGGAAACCGTATCCTTGGAAACCGTATCCTAGGAAACCATGTCTCCTAGGAAACCATTGTGCTCAGAACCCTGCCCCTAAGAATGCCCATCCTACCACGCCACATTCTAGAACACCGTATCCAAGGAAACCGTACCCTTGGAAACCGTATCCTAGGAAACCATGTGTCCTAGGAAACCATTGTGCTCAGAACCCTGCACCTAAGAATGCCCATCCTACCACGCCACATTCTAGAACACCGTATCCAAGGAAACCGTATCCTTGGAAACCGTATCCTAGGAAACCATGTCTCCTTGGAAACCATTCTTCTCAGACCCTGCCCCTAAGAATGCCCATCCTACCACGCCACATTCTAGAACACCGTATCCAAGGAAACCGTATCCTTGGAAACCGTATCCTAGGAAACCATGTCTCCTAGGAAACCATTGTGCTCAGAACCCTGCACCAAAGAATGCCCATCCTACCACGCCACATTCTAGAACACCGTATCCAAGGAAACCGTATCCTTGGAAACCGTATCCTAGGAAACCATGTCTCCTAGGAAACCATTGTGCTCAGAACCCTGCCCCTAAGAATGCCCATCCTACCACGCCACATTCTAGAACACCGTATCCAAGGAAACCGTACCCTTGGAAACCGTATCCTAGGAAACCATGTCTCCTAGGAAACCATTGTGCTCAGAACCCTGCACCTAAGAATGCCCATCCTACCACGCCACATTCTAGAACACCGTATCCAAGGAAACCGTATCCTTGGAAACCGTATCCTAGGAAACCATGTCTCCTTGGAAACCATTCTTCTCAGACCCTGCCCCTAAGAATGCCCATCCTAACACGCCACATTCTAGAACACCGTATCCAAGGAAACCGTATCCTTGGAAACCGTATCCTAGGAAACCATGTGTCCTAGGAAACCATGGTGCTCAGAACCCTGCCCCTAAGAATGCCCATCCTACCACGTCACATTCTAGAACACCGTATCCAAGGAGACCGTATACTTGGAAACCGTATCCTAGGAAACCATGTCTCCTAGGAAACCATTGTGCTCAGAACCCTGCACCTAAAAATGCCCATCCTACAACGCCACATTCTAGAACACCGTATCCAAGGAAACCGTATCCTTGGAAACCGTATCCTAGGAAACCATGTCTCCTAGGAAACCATTGTACTCAGAACCCTGCACCTAAGAATGCCCATCCTACAACGCCACATTCTAGAACACCGTATCCAAGGAAACCGTATCCTAGGAAACCATGTCTCCTAGGAAACCATTGTGCTCAGAACCCTGCCCCTAAGAATGCCCATCCTATCACGCCACATTCTAGAACACCGTATCCAAGGAAACCGTATCCTTGGAAACCGTATCCTAGGAAACCATGTCTCCTAGGAAACCATTGTGCTCAGAACCCTGCCCCTAAGAATGCCCATCCTATCACGCCACATTCTAGAACACCGTATCCAAGGAAACCGTATCCTTGGAAACCGTACCCTGGAAACCATGTCTCCTAGGAAACCATTGTGCTCAGAACCCTGCCCCTAAGAATGCCCATCCTACCACGCCACATTCTAGAACACCGTATCCAAGGAAACCGTATCCTAGGAAACCATGTCTCCTAGGAAACCATGTCTCCTAGGAAACCATTGTGCTCAGAACCCTGCCCCTAAGAATGCCCATCCTACAACGCCACATTCTAGAACACCGTATCCAAGGAAACCGTATCCTAGGAAACCATGTCTCCTAGGAAACCATTGTGCTCAGAACCCTGCCCCTAAGAATGCCCATCCTACCACGCCACATTCTAGAACACCGTATCCAAGGAAACCGTACCCTTGGAAACCGAATCCTAGGAAACCATGTCTCCTAGGAAACCATTGTGCTCAGAACCCTGCCCCTAAGAATGCCCATCCTATCACGCCACATTCTAGAACACCGTATCCAAGGAAACCGTACCCTTGGAAACCGAATCCTAGGAAACCATGTCTCCTAGGAAACCATTGTGCTCAGAACCCTGCCCCTAAGAATGCCCATCCTATCACGCCACATTCTAGAACACCGTATCCAAGGAAACCGTATCCTTGGAAACCGTACCCTGGAAACCATGTCTCCTGGGCAACCATTGTGCTCAGAACCCTGCCCCTAAGAATGCCCATCCTACCACGCCACATTCTAGAACACCGTATCCAAGGAAACCGTATCCTTGGAAACCGTATCCTAGGAAACCATGTCTCCTAGGAAACCATTGTGCTCAGAACCCTGCCCCTAAGAATGCCCATCCTACCACGTCACATTCTAGAACACCGTATCCAAGGAGACCGTATACTTGGAAACCGTATCCTAGGAAACCATGTCTCCTAGGAAACCATTGTGCTCAGAACCCTGCACCTAAGAATGCCCATCCTACAACGCCACATTCTAGAACACCGTATCCAAGGAAACCGTATCCTTGGAAACCGTATCCTAGGAAACCATGTCTCCTAGGAAACCATTGTGCTCAGAACCCTGCACCTAAGAATGCCCATCCTACAACGCCACATTCTAGAACACCGTATCCAAGGAAACCGTATCCTAGGAAACCATGTCTCCTAGGAAACCATTGTGCTCAGAACCCTGCCCCTAGGAATGCCCATCCTATCACGCCACATTCTAGAACACCGTATCCAAGGAAACCGTATCCTTGGAAACCGTATCCTAGGAAACCATGTCTCCTAGGAAACCATTGTGCTCAGAACCCTGCCCCTAAGAATGCCCATCCTATCACGCCACATTCTAGAACACCGTATCCAAGGAAACCGTATCCTTGGAAACCGTATCCTAGGAAACCATGTCTCCTAGGAAACCATTGTGCTCAGAACCCTGCCCCTAAGAATGCCCATCCTACCACGCCACATTCTAGAACACCGTATCCAAGGAAACCGTATCCTTGGAAACCGTATCCTAGGAAACCATGTCTCCTGGAAACCATTGTGCTCAGAACCCTGCCCCTAAGAATGCCCATCCTATCACGCCACATTCTAGAACACCGTATCCAAGGAAACCGTATCCTTGTAAACCGTTCCTAGGAAACCATGTCTCCTAGGAAACCATTGTGCTCAGAACCCTGCCCCTAAGAATGCCCATCCTATCACGCCACATTCTAGAACACCGTATCCAAGGAAACCGTATCCTTGTAAACCGTTCCTAGGAAACCATGTCTCCTAGGAAACCATTGTGCTCAGAACCCTGCCCCTAAGAATGCCCATCCTACCACGCCACATTCTAGAACACCGTTTCCAAGCAGACCGTATACTTGGAAACCGTATCCTAGGAAACCATGTCTCCTAGGAAACCATTGTGCTCAGAACCCTGCACCTAAGAATGCCCATCCTACAACGCCACATTCTAGAACACCGTATCCAAGGAAACCGTATCCTTGGAAACCGTATCCTAGGAAACCATGTCTCCTAGGAAACCATTGTGCTCAGAACCCTGCACCTAAGAATGCCCATCCTACAACGCCACATTCTAGAACACCGTATCCAAGGAAACCGTATCCTAGGAAACCATGTCTCCTAGGAAACCATTGTGCTCAGAACCCTGCCCCTAAGAATGCCCATCCTATCACGCCACATTCTAGAACACCGTATCCAAGGAAACCGTATCCTTGGAAACCGTATCCTAGGAAACCATGTCTCCTAGGAAACCATTGTGCTCAGAACCCTGCCCCTAAGAATGCCCATCCTATCACGCCACATTCTAGAACACCGTATCCAAGGAAACCGTATCCTTGGAAACCGTACCCTGGAAACCATGTCTCCTGGGCAACCATTGTGCTCAGAACCCTGCCCCTAAGAATGCCCATCCTACCACGCCACATTCTAGAACACCGTATCCAAGGAAACCGTATCCTTGGAAACCGTATCCTAGGAAACCATGTCTCCTAGGAAACCATTGTGCTCAGAACCCTGCCCCTAAGAATGCCCATCCTACCACGCCACATTCTAGAACACCGTATCCAAGGAAACCGTATCCTTGGAAACCGTATCCTAGGAAACCATGTCTCCTAGGAAACCATTGTGCTCAGAACCCTGCACCTAAGAATGCCCATCCTACAACGCCACATTCTAGAACACCATATCCAAGGAAACCGTATCCTTGGAAACCGTATCCTAGGAAACCATGTCTCCTAGGAAACCATTGTGCTCAGAACCCTGCCCCTAAGAATGCCCATCCTACCACGTCACATTCTAGAACACCGTATCCAAGGAGACCGTATACATGGAAACCGTATCCTAGGAAACCATGTCTCCTAGGAAACCATTGTGCTCAGAACCCTGCACCTAAGAATGCCCATCCTACAACGCCACATTCTAGAACACCGTATCCAAGGTAACCGTATCCTTGGAAACCGTATCCTAGGAAACCATGTCTCCTAGGAAACCATTGTGCTCAGAACCCTGCACCTAAGAATGCCCATCCTACAACGCCACATTCTAGAACACCGTATCCAAGGAAACCGTATCCTAGGAAACCATGTCTCCTAGGAAACCATTGTGCTCAGAACCCTGCCCCTAGGAATGCCCATCCTTTCACGCCACATTCTAGAACACCGTATCCAAGGAAACCGTATCCTTGGAAACCGTATCCTAGGAAACCATGTCTCCTAGGAAACCATTGTGCTCAGAACCCTGCCCCTAAGAATGCCCATCCTATCACGCCACATTCTAGAACACCGTATCCAAGGAAACCGTATCCTTGGAAACCGTATCCTAGGAAACCATGTCTCCTAGGAAACCATTGTGCTCAGAACCCTGCCCCTAAGAATGCCCATCCTACCACGCCACATTCTAGAACACCGTATCCAAGGAAACCGTATCCTTGGAAACCGTATCCTAGGAAAGCATGTCTCCTGGAAACCATTGTGCTCAGAACCCTGCCCCTAAGAATGCCCATCCTATCACGCCACATTCTAGAACACCGTATCCAAGGAAACCGTATCCTTGTAAACCGTTCCTAGGAAACCATGTCTCCTAGGAAACCATTGTGCTCAGAACCCTGCACCTAAGAATGCCCATCCTACCACGTCACATTCTAGAACACCGTATCCAAGGAGACCGTATACTTGGAAACCGTATCCTAGGAAACCATGTCTCCTAGGAAACCATTGTGCTCAGAACCCTGCACCTAAGAATGCCCATCCTACAACGCCACATTCTAGAACACCGTATCCAAGGAAACCGTATCCTTGGAAACCGTATCCTAGGAAACCATGTCTCCTAGGAAACCATTGTGCTCAGAACCCTGCCCCTAAGAATGCCCATCCTACAACGCCACATTCTAGAACACCGTATCCAAGGAAACCGTACCCTTGGAAACCGTATCCTAGGAAACCATGTGTCCTAGGAAACCATTGTGCTCAGAACCCTGCACCTAAGAATGCCCATCCTACCACGCCACATTCTAGAACACCGTATCCAAGGAAACCGTATCCTTGGAAACCGTATCCTAGGAAACCATGTCTCCTTGGAAACCATTCTTCTCAGACCCTGCCCCTAAGAATGCCCATCCTACCACGCCACATTCTAGAACACCGTATCCAAGGAAACCGTATCCTTGGAAACCGTATCCTAGGAAACCATGTCTCCTAGGAAACCATTGTGCTCAGAACCCTGCCCCTAAGAATGCCCATCCTACCACGCCACATTCTAGAACACCGTATCCAATGAAACCGTATCCTTGGAAACCGTATCCTAGGAAACCATGTCTCCTGGAAACCATTGTGCTCAGAACCCTGCCCCTAAGAATGCCCATCCTACCACGCCACATTCTAGAACACCGTATCCAAGGAAACCGTATCCTAGGAAACCATGTCTCCTAGGAAACCATTGTGCGCAGAACCCTGCACCTAAGAATGCCCATCCTATCACGCCACATTCTAGAACACCGTATCCAAGGAAACCGTATCCTTGGAAACCGTATCCTAGGAAACCATGTCTCCTAGGAAACCATTGTGCTCAGAACCCTGCACCTAAGAATGCCCATCCTACCACGCCACATTCTAGAACACCGTATCCAAGGAAACCGTATCCTTGGAAACCGTATCCTAGGAAACCATGTCTCCTAGGAAACCATTGTGCTCAGAACCCTGCCCCTAAGAATGCCCATCCTACCACGCCACATTCTAGAACACCGTATCCAAGGAAACCGTACCCTTGGAAACCGTATCCTAGGAAACCATGTGTCCTAGGAAACCATTGTGCTCAGAACCCTGCACCTAAGAATGCCCATCCTACCACGCCACATTCTAGAACACCGTATCCAAGGAAACCGTATCCTTGGAAACCGTATCCTAGGAAACCATGTCTCCTTGGAAACCATTCTTCTCAGACCCTGCCCCTAAGAATGCCCATCCTACCACGCCACATTCTAGAACACCGTATCCAAGGAAACCGTATCCTTGGAAACCGTATCCTAGGAAACCATGTCTCCTAGGAAACCATTGTGCTCAGAACCCTGCACCAAAGAATGCCCATCCTACCACGCCACATTCTAGAACACCGTATCCAAGGAAACCGTATCCTTGGAAACCGTATCCTAGGAAACCATGTCTCCTAGGAAACCATTGTGCTCAGAACCCTGCCCCTAAGAATGCCCATCCTACCACGCCACATTCTAGAACACCGTATCCAAGGAAACCGTACCCTTGGAAACCGTATCCTAGGAAACCATGTCTCCTAGGAAACCATTGTGCTCAGAACCCTGCACCTAAGAATGCCCATCCTACCACGCCACATTCTAGAACACCGTATCCAAGGAAACCGTATCCTTGGAAACCGTATCCTAGGAAACCATGTCTCCTTGGAAACCATTCTTCTCAGACCCTGCCCCTAAGAATGCCCATCCTAACACGCCACATTCTAGAACACCGTATCCAAGGAAACCGTATCCTTGGAAACCGTATCCTAGGAAACCATGTGTCCTAGGAAACCATGGTGCTCAGAACCCTGCCCCTAAGAATGCCCATCCTACCACGTCACATTCTAGAACACCGTATCCAAGGAGACCGTATACTTGGAAACCGTATCCTAGGAAACCATGTCTCCTAGGAAACCATTGTGCTCAGAACCCTGCACCTAAAAATGCCCATCCTACAACGCCACATTCTAGAACACCGTATCCAAGGAAACCGTATCCTTGGAAACCGTATCCTAGGAAACCATGTCTCCTAGGAAACCATTGTACTCAGAACCCTGCACCTAAGAATGCCCATCCTACAACGCCACATTCTAGAACACCGTATCCAAGGAAACCGTATCCTAGGAAACCATGTCTCCTAGGAAACCATTGTGCTCAGAACCCTGCCCCTAAGAATGCCCATCCTATCACGCCACATTCTAGAACACCGTATCCAAGGAAACCGTATCCTTGGAAACCGTATCCTAGGAAACCATGTCTCCTAGGAAACCATTGTGCTCAGAACCCTGCCCCTAAGAATGCCCATCCTATCACGCCACATTCTAGAACACCGTATCCAAGGAAACCGTATCCTTGGAAACCGTACCCTGGAAACCATGTCTCCTAGGAAACCATTGTGCTCAGAACCCTGCCCCTAAGAATGCCCATCCTACCACGCCACATTCTAGAACACCGTATCCAAGGAAACCGTATCCTAGGAAACCATGTCTCCTAGGAAACCATGTCTCCTAGGAAACCATTGTGCTCAGAACCCTGCCCCTAAGAATGCCCATCCTACAACGCCACATTCTAGAACACCGTATCCAAGGAAACCGTATCCTAGGAAACCATGTCTCCTAGGAAACCATTGTGCTCAGAACCCTGCCCCTAAGAATGCCCATCCTACCACGCCACATTCTAGAACACCGTATCCAAGGAAACCGTACCCTTGGAAACCGAATCCTAGGAAACCATGTCTCCTAGGAAACCATTGTGCTCAGAACCCTGCCCCTAAGAATGCCCATCCTATCACGCCACATTCTAGAACACCGTATCCAAGGAAACCGTACCCTTGGAAACCGAATCCTAGGAAACCATGTCTCCTAGGAAACCATTGTGCTCAGAACCCTGCCCCTAAGAATGCCCATCCTATCACGCCACATTCTAGAACACCGTATCCAAGGAAACCGTATCCTTGGAAACCGTACCCTGGAAACCATGTCTCCTGGGCAACCATTGTGCTCAGAACCCTGCCCCTAAGAATGCCCATCCTACCACGCCACATTCTAGAACACCGTATCCAAGGAAACCGTATCCTTGGAAACCGTATCCTAGGAAACCATGTCTCCTAGGAAACCATTGTGCTCAGAACCCTGCCCCTAAGAATGCCCATCCTACCACGTCACATTCTAGAACACCGTATCCAAGGAGACCGTATACTTGGAAACCGTATCCTAGGAAACCATGTCTCCTAGGAAACCATTGTGCTCAGAACCCTGCACCTAAGAATGCCCATCCTACAACGCCACATTCTAGAACACCGTATCCAAGGAAACCGTATCCTTGGAAACCGTATCCTAGGAAACCATGTCTCCTAGGAAACCATTGTGCTCAGAACCCTGCACCTAAGAATGCCCATCCTACAACGCCACATTCTAGAACACCGTATCCAAGGAAACCGTATCCTAGGAAACCATGTCTCCTAGGAAACCATTGTGCTCAGAACCCTGCCCCTAGGAATGCCCATCCTATCACGCCACATTCTAGAACACCGTATCCAAGGAAACCGTATCCTTGGAAACCGTATCCTAGGAAACCATGTCTCCTAGGAAACCATTGTGCTCAGAACCCTGCCCCTAAGAATGCCCATCCTATCACGCCACATTCTAGAACACCGTATCCAAGGAAACCGTATCCTTGGAAACCGTATCCTAGGAAACCATGTCTCCTAGGAAACCATTGTGCTCAGAACCCTGCCCCTAAGAATGCCCATCCTACCACGCCACATTCTAGAACACCGTATCCAAGGAAACCGTATCCTTGGAAACCGTATCCTAGGAAACCATGTCTCCTGGAAACCATTGTGCTCAGAACCCTGCCCCTAAGAATGCCCATCCTATCACGCCACATTCTAGAACACCGTATCCAAGGAAACCGTATCCTTGTAAACTGTTCCTAGGAAACCATGTCTCCTAGGAAACCATTGTGCTCAGAACCCTGCCCCTAAGAATGCCCATCCTATCACGCCACATTCTAGAACACCGTATCCAAGGAAACCGTATCCTTGTAAACCGTTCCTAGGAAACCATGTCTCCTAGGAAACCATTGTGCTCAGAACCCTGCCCCTAAGAATGCCCATCCTACCACGCCACATTCTAGAACACCGTTTCCAAGCAGACCGTATACTTGGAAACCGTATCCTAGGAAACCATGTCTCCTAGGAAACCATTGTGCTCAGAACCCTGCACCTAAGAATGCCCATCCTACAACGCCACATTCTAGAACACCGTATCCAAGGAAACCGTATCCTTGGAAACCGTATCCTAGGAAACCATGTCTCCTAGGAAACCATTGTGCTCAGAACCCTGCACCTAAGAATGCCCATCCTACAACGCCACATTCTAGAACACCGTATCCAAGGAAACCGTATCCTAGGAAACCATGTCTCCTAGGAAACCATTGTGCTCAGAACCCTGCCCCTAAGAATGCCCATCCTATCACGCCACATTCTAGAACACCGTATCCAAGGAAACCGTATCCTTGGAAACCGTATCCTAGGAAACCATGTCTCCTAGGAAACCATTGTGCTCAGAACCCTGCCCCTAAGAATGCCCATCCTATCACGCCACATTCTAGAACACCGTATCCAAGGAAACCGTATCCTTGGAAACCGTACCCTGGAAACCATGTCTCCTGGGCAACCATTGTGCTCAGAACCCTGCCCCTAAGAATGCCCATCCTACCACGCCACATTCTAGAACACCGTATCCAAGGAAACCGTATCCTTGGAAACCGTATCCTAGGAAACCATGTCTCCTAGGAAACCATTGTGCTCAGAACCCTGCCCCTAAGAATGCCCATCCTACCACGCCACATTCTAGAACACCGTATCCAAGGAAACCGTATCCTTGGAAACCGTATCCTAGGAAACCATGTCTCCTAGGAAACCATTGTGCTCAGAACCCTGCACCTAAGAATGCCCATCCTACAACGCCACATTCTAGAACACCATATCCAAGGAAACCGTATCCTTGGAAACCGTATCCTAGGAAACCATGTCTCCTAGGAAACCATTGTGCTCAGAACCCTGCCCCTAAGAATGCCCATCCTACCACGTCACATTCTAGAACACCGTATCCAAGGAGACCGTATACATGGAAACCGTATCCTAGGAAACCATGTCTCCTAGGAAACCATTGTGCTCAGAACCCTGCACCTAAGAATGCCCATCCTACAACGCCACATTCTAGAACACCGTATCCAAGGTAACCGTATCCTTGGAAACCGTATCCTAGGAAACCATGTCTCCTAGGAAACCATTGTGCTCAGAACCCTGCACCTAAGAATGCCCATCCTACAACGCCACATTCTAGAACACCGTATCCAAGGAAACCGTATCCTAGGAAACCATGTCTCCTAGGAAACCATTGTGCTCAGAACCCTGCCCCTAGGAATGCCCATCCTATCACGCCACATTCTAGAACACCGTATCCAAGGAAACCGTATCCTTGGAAACCGTATCCTAGGAAACCATGTCTCCTAGGAAACCATTGTGCTCAGAACCCTGCCCCTAAGAATGCCCATCCTATCACGCCACATTCTAGAACACCGTATCCAAGGAAACCGTATCCTTGGAAACCGTATCCTAGGAAACCATGTCTCCTAGGAAACCATTGTGCTCAGAACCCTGCCCCTAAGAATGCCCATCCTACCACGCCACATTCTAGAACACCGTATCCAAGGAAACCGTATCCTTGGAAACCGTATCCTAGGAAAGCATGTCTCCTGGAAACCATTGTGCTCAGAACCCTGCCCCTAAGAATGCCCATCCTATCACGCCACATTCTAGAACACCGTATCCAAGGAAACCGTATCCTTGTAAACCGTTCCTAGGAAACCATGTCTCCTAGGAAACCATTGTGCTCAGAACCCTGCACCTAAGAATGCCCATCCTACCACGTCACATTCTAGAACACCGTATCCAAGGAGACCGTATACTTGGAAACCGTATCCTAGGAAACCATGTCTCCTAGGAAACCATTGTGCTCAGAACCCTGCACCTAAGAATGCCCATCCTACAACGCCACATTCTAGAACACCGTATCCAAGGAAACCGTATCCTTGGAAACCGTATCCTAGGAAACCATGTCTCCTAGGAAACCATTGTGCTCAGAACCCTGCCCCTAAGAATGCCCATCCTACAACGCCACATTCTAGAACACCGTATCCAAGGAAACCGTATCCTAGGAAACCATGTCTCCTAGGAAACCATTGTGCTCAGAACCCTGCCCCTAGGAATGCCCATCCTATCACGCCACATTCTAGAACACCGTATCCAAGGAAACCGTATCCTTGGAAACCGTATCCTAGGAAACCATGTCTCCTAGGAAACCATTGTGCTCAGAACCCTGCCCCTAAGAATGCCCATCCTATCACGCCACATTCTAGAACACCGTATCCAAGGAAACCGTATCCTTGGAAACCGTATCCTAGGAAACCATGTCTCCTAGGAAACCATTGTGCTCAGAACCCTGCCCCTAAGAATGCCCATCCTACCAAGCCACATTCTAGAACACCGTATCCAAGGAAACCGTATCCTTGGAAACCGTATCCTAGGAAACCATGTCTCCTGGAAACCATTGTGCTCAGAACCCTGCCCCTAAGAATGCCCATCCTATCACGCCACATTCTAGAACACCGTATCCAAGGAAACCGTATCCTTGTAAACCGTTCCTAGGAAACCATGTCTCCTAGGAAACCATTGTGCTCAGAAACCTGCCCCTAAGAATGCCCATCCTACCACGCCACATTCTAGAACACCGTATCCAAGGAAACCGTATCCTTGGAAACCGTATCCTAGGAAACCATGTCTCCTAGGAAACCATTGTGCTCAGAACCCTGCCCCTAAGAATGCCCATCCTACCACGCCACATTCTAGAACACCGTATCCAAGGAAACCGTATCCTTGGAAACCGTATCCTAGGAAACCATGTCTCCTAGGAAACCATTGTGCTCAGAACCCTGCACCTAAGAATGCCCATCCTACCACGCCACATTCTAGAACACCGTATCCAAGGAAACCGTATCCTTGGAAACCGTATCCTAGGAAACCATGTCTCCTAGGAAACCATTGTGCTCAGAACCCTGCCCCTAAGAATGCCCATCCTACCACGTCACATTCTAGAACACCGTATCCAAGGAGACCGTATACTTGGAAACCGTATCCTAGGAAACCATGTCTCCTAGGAAACCATTGTGCTCAGAACCCTGCACCTAAGAATGCCCATCCTACAACGCCACATTCTAGAACACCGTATCCAAGGAAACCGTATCCTTGGAAACCGTATCCTAGGAAACCATGTCTCCTAGGAAACCATTGTGCTCAGAACCCTGCACCTAAGAATGCCCATCCTACAACGCCACATTCTAGAACACCGTATCCAAGGAAACCGTATCCTAGGAAACCATGTCTCCTAGGAAACCATTGTGCTCAGAACCCTGCCCCTAAGAATGCCCATCCTATCACGCCACATTCTAGAACACCGTATCCAAGGAAACCGTATCCTTGGAAACCGTATCCTAGGAAACCATGTCTCCTAGGAAACCATTGTGCTCAGAACCCTGCCCCTAAGAATGCCCATCCTACAACGCCACATTCTGGAACACCGTATCCAAGGAAACCGTATCCTTGGAAACCGTATCCTAGGAAACCATGTCTCCTAGGAAACCATTGTGCTCAGAACCCTGCCCCTAAGAATGCCCATCCTACAACGCCACATTCTAGAACACCGTATCCAAGGAAACCGTATCCTTGGAAACCGTATCCTAGGAAACCATGTCTCCTAGGAAACCATTGTGCTCAGAACCCTGCACCTAAGAATGCCCATCCTACAACGCCACATTCTAGAACACCGTATCCAAGGAAACCGTATCCTAGGAAACCATGTCTCCTAGGAAACCATTGTGCTCAGAACCCTGCCCCTAAGAATGCCCATCCTACCACGCCACATTCTAGAACACCGTATCCAAGGAAACCGTATCCTTGTAAACCGTTCCTAGGAAACCATGTCTCCTAGGAAACCATTGTGCTCAGAACCCTGCACCTAAGAATGCCCATCCTACCACGTCACATTCTAGAACACCGTATCCAAGGAGACCGTATACTTGGAAACCGTATCCTAGGAAACCATGTCTCCTAGGAAACCATTGTGCTCAGAACCCTGCTCCTAAGAATGCCCATCCTACAACGCCACATTCTAGAACACCGTATCCAAGGAAACCGTATCCTTGGAAACCGTATCCTAGGAAACCATGTCTCCTAGGAAACCATTGTGCTCAGAACCCTGCCCCTAAGAATGCCCATCCTACAAGGCCACATTCTAGAACACCGTATCCAAGGAAACCGTATCCTAGGAAACCATGTCTCCTAGGAAACCATTGTGCTCAGAACCCTGCCCCTAGGAATGCCCATCCTATCACGCCACATTCTAGAACACCGTATCCAAGGAAACCGTATCCTTGGAAACCGTATCCTAGGAAACCATGTCTCCTAGGAAACCATTGTGCTCAGAACCCTGCCCCTAAGAATGCCCATCCTATCACGCCACATTCTAGAACACCGTATCCAAGGAAACCGTATCCTTGGAAACCGTATCCTAGGAAACCATGTCTCCTAGGAAACCATTGTGCTCAGAACCCTGCCCCTAAGAATGCCCATCCTACCAAGCCACATTCTAGAACACCGTATCCAAGGAAACCGTATCCTTGGAAACCGTATCCTAGGAAACCATGTCTCCTGGAAACCATTGTGCTCAGAACCCTGCCCCTAAGAATGCCCATCCTATCACGCCACATTCTAGAACACCGTATCCAAGGAAACCGTATCCTTGTAAACCGTTCCTAGGAAACCATGTCTCCTAGGAAACCATTGTGCTCAGAAACCTGCCCCTAAGAATGCCCATCCTACCACGCCACATTCTAGAACACCGTATCCAAGGAAACCGTATCCTTGGAAACCGTATCCTAGGAAACCATGTCTCCTAGGAAACCATTGTGCTCAGAACCCTGCCCCTAAGAATGCCCATCCTACCACGCCACATTCTAGAACACCGTATCCAAGGAAACCGTATCCTTGGAAACCGTATCCTAGGAAACCATGTCTCCTAGGAAACCATTGTGCTCAGAACCCTGCACCTAAGAATGCCCATCCTACCACGCCACATTCTAGAACACCGTATCCAAGGAAACCGTATCCTTGGAAACCGTATCCTAGGAAACCATGTCTCCTAGGAAACCATTGTGCTCAGAACCCTGCCCCTAAGAATGCCCATCCTACCACGTCACATTCTAGAACACCGTATCCAAGGAGACCGTATACTTGGAAACCGTATCCTAGGAAACCATGTCTCCTAGGAAACCATTGTGCTCAGAACCCTGCACCTAAGAATGCCCATCCTACAACGCCACATTCTAGAACACCGTATCCAAGGAAACCGTATCCTTGGAAACCGTATCCTAGGAAACCATGTCTCCTAGGAAACCATTGTGCTCAGAACCCTGCACCTAAGAATGCCCATCCTACAACGCCACATTCTAGAACACCGTATCCAAGGAAACCGTATCCTAGGAAACCATGTCTCCTAGGAAACCATTGTGCTCAGAACCCTGCCCCTAAGAATGCCCATCCTATCACGCCACATTCTAGAACACCGTATCCAAGGAAACCGTATCCTTGGAAACCGTATCCTAGGAAACCATGTCTCCTAGGAAACCATTGTGCTCAGAACCCTGCCCCTAAGAATGCCCATCCTACAACGCCACATTCTGGAACACCGTATCCAAGGAAACCGTATCCTTGGAAACCGTATCCTAGGAAACCATGTCTCCTAGGAAACCATTGTGCTCAGAACCCTGCCCCTAAGAATGCCCATCCTACAACGCCACATTCTAGAACACCGTATCCAAGGAAACCGTATCCTTGGAAACCGTATCCTAGGAAACCATGTCTCCTAGGAAACCATTGTGCTCAGAACCCTGCACCTAAGAATGCCCATCCTACAACGCCACATTCTAGAACACCGTATCCAAGGAAACCGTATCCTAGGAAACCATGTCTCCTAGGAAACCATTGTGCTCAGAACCCTGCCCCTAAGAATGCCCATCCTACCACGCCACATTCTAGAACACCGTATCCAAGGAAACCGTACCCTTGGAAACCGAATCCTAGGAAACCATGTCTCCTAGGAAACCATTGTGCTCAGAACCCTGCCCCTAAGAATGCCCATCCTATCACGCCACATTCTAGAACACCGTATCCAAGGAAACCGTATCCTTGGAAACCGTACCCTGGAAACCATGTCTCCTGGGCAACCATTGTGCTCAGAACCCTGCCCCTAAGAATGCCCATCCTACCACGCCACATTCTAGAACACCGTATCCAAGGAAACCGTATCCTTGGAAACCGTATCCTAGGAAACCATGTCTCCTAGGAAACCATTGTGCTCAGAACCCTGCCCCTAAGAATGCCCATCCTACCACGTCACATTCTAGAACACCGTATCCAAGGAGACCGTATACTTGGAAACCGTATCCTAGGAAACCATGTCTCCTAGGAAACCATTGTGCTCAGAACCCTGCACCTAAGAATGCCCATCCTACAACGCCACATTCTAGAACACCGTATCCAAGGAAACCGTATCCTTGGAAACCGTATCCTAGGAAACCATGTCTCCTAGGAAACCATTGTGCTCAGAACCCTGCACCTAAGAATGCCCATCCTACAACGCCACATTCTAGAACACCGTATCCAAGGAAACCGTATCCTAGGAAACCATGTCTCCTAGGAAACCATTGTGCTCAGAACCCTGCCCCTAGGAATGCCCATCCTATCACGCCACATTCTAGAACACCGTATCCAAGGAAACCGTATCCTTGGAAACCGTATCCTAGGAAACCATGTCTCCTAGGAAACCATTGTGCTCAGAACCCTGCCCCTAAGAATGCCCATCCTATCACGCCACATTCTAGAACACCGTATCCAAGGAAACCGTATCCTTGGAAACCGTATCCTAGGAAACCATGTCTCCTAGGAAACCATTGTGCTCAGAACCCTGCCCCTAAGAATGCCCATCCTACCACGCCACATTCTAGAACACCGTATCCAAGGAAACCGTATCCTTGGAAACCGTATCCTAGGAAACCATGTCTCCTGGAAACCATTGTGCTCAGAACCCTGCCCCTAAGAATGCCCATCCTATCACGCCACATTCTAGAACACCGTATCCAAGGAAACCGTATCCTTGTAAACCGTTCCTAGGAAACCATGTCTCCTAGGAAACCATTGTGCTCAGAACCCTGCCCCTAAGAATGCCCATCCTATCACGCCACATTCTAGAACACCGTATCCAAGGAAACCGTATCCTTGTAAACCGTTCCTAGGAAACCATGTCTCCTAGGAAACCATTGTGCTCAGAACCCTGCCCCTAAGAATGCCCATCCTACCACGCCACATTCTAGAACACCGTATCCAAGCAGACCGTATACTTGGAAACCGTATCCTAGGAAACCATGTCTCCTAGGAAACCATTGTGCTCAGAACCCTGCACCTAAGAATGCCCATCCTACAACGCCACATTCTAGAACACCGTATCCAAGGAAACCGTATCCTTGGAAACCGTATCCTAGGAAACCATGTCTCCTAGGAAACCATTGTGCTCAGAACCCTGCACCTAAGAATGCCCATCCTACAACGCCACATTCTAGAACACCGTATCCAAGGAAACCGTATCCTAGGAAACCATGTCTCCTAGGAAACCATTGTGCTCAGAACCCTGCCCCTAAGAATGCCCATCCTATCACGCCACATTCTAGAACACCGTATCCAAGGAAACCGTATCCTTGGAAACCGTATCCTAGGAAACCATGTCTCCTAGGAAACCATTGTGCTCAGAACCCTGCCCCTAAGAATGCCCATCCTATCACGCCACATTCTAGAACACCGTATCCAAGGAAACCGTATCCTTGGAAACCGTACCCTGGAAACCATGTCTCCTGGGCAACCATTGTGCTCAGAACCCTGCCCCTAAGAATGCCCATCCTACCACGCCACATTCTAGAACACCGTATCCAAGGAAACCGTATCCTTGGAAACCGTATCCTAGGAAACCATGTCTCCTAGGAAACCATTGTGCTCAGAACCCTGCCCCTAAGAATGCCCATCCTACCACGCCACATTCTAGAACACCGTATCCAAGGAAACCGTATCCTTGGAAACCGTATCCTAGGAAACCATGTCTCCTAGGAAACCATTGTGCTCAGAACCCTGCACCTAAGAATGCCCATCCTACAACGCCACATTCTAGAACACCATATCCAAGGAAACCGTATCCTTGGAAACCGTATCCTAGGAAACCATGTCTCCTAGGAAACCATTGTGCTCAGAACCCTGCCCCTAAGAATGCCCATCCTACCACGTCACATTCTAGAACACCGTATCCAAGGAGACCGTATACATGGAAACCGTATCCTAGGAAACCATGTCTCCTAGGAAACCATTGTGCTCAGAACCCTGCACCTAAGAATGCCCATCCTACAACGCCACATTCTAGAACACCGTATCCAAGGAAACCGTATCCTTGGAAACCGTATCCTAGGAAACCATGTCTCCTAGGAAACCATTGTGCTCAGAACCCTGCACCTAAGAATGCCCATCCTACAACGCCACATTCTAGAACACCGTATCCAAGGAAACCGTATCCTAGGAAACCATGTCTCCTAGGAAACCATTGTGCTCAGAACCCTGCCCCTAGGAATGCCCATCCTATCACGCCACATTCTAGAACACCGTATCCAAGGAAACCGTATCCTTGGAAACCGTATCCTAGGAAACCATGTCTCCTAGGAAACCATTGTGCTCAGAACCCTGCCCCTAAGAATGCCCATCCTATTACGCCACATTCTAGAACACCGTATCCAAGGAAACCGTATCCTTGGAAACCGCATCCTAGGAAACCATGTCTCCTAGGAAACCATTGTGCTCAGAACCCTGCCCCTAAGAATGCCCATCCTACCACGCCACATTCTAGAACACCGTATCCAAGGAAACCGTATCCTTGGAAACCGTATCCTAGGAAAGCATGTCTCCTGGAAACCATTGTGCTCAGAACCCTGCCCCTAAGAATGCCCATCCTATCACGCCACATTCTAGAACACCGTATCCAAGGAAACCGTATCCTTGTAAACCGTTCCTAGGAAACCATGTCTCCTAGGAAACCATTGTGCTCAGAACCCTGCCCCTAAGAATGCCCATCCTACCACGCCACATTCTAGAACACCGTATCCAAGGAAACCGTATCCTTGGAAACCGTATCCTAGGAAACCATGTCTCCTAGGAAACCATTGTGCTCAGAACCCTGCCCCTAAGAATGCCCATCCTACCACGCCACATTCTAGAACACCGTATCCAAGGAAACCGTATCCTTGGAAACCGTATCCTAGGAAACCATGTCTCCTAGGAAACCATTGTGCTCAGAACCCTGCACCTAAGAATGCCCATCCTACCACGCCACATTCTAGAACACCGTATCCAAGGAAACCGTTTCCTTGGAAACCGTATCCTAGGAAACCATGTCTCCTAGGAAACCATTGTGCTCAGAACCCTGCCCCTAAGAATGCCCATCCTACCACGTCACATTCTAGAACACCGTATCCAAGGAGACCGTATACTTGGAAACCGTATCCTAGGAAACCATGTCTCCTAGGAAACCATTGTGCTCAGAACCCTGCACCTAAGAATGCCCATCCTACAACGCCACATTCTAGAACACCGTATCCAAGGAAACCGTATCCTTGGAAACCGTATCCTAGGAAACCATGTCTCCTAGGAAACCATTGTGCTCAGAACCCTGCACCTAAGAATGCCCATCCTACAACGCCACATTCTAGAACACCGTATCCAAGGAAACCGTATCCTAGGAAACCATGTCTCCTAGGAAACCATTGTGCTCAGAACCCTGCCCCTAAGAATGCCCATCCTATCACGCCACATTCTAGAACACCGTATCCAAGGAAACCGTATCCTTGGAAACCGTATCCTAGGAAACCATGTCTCCTAGGAAACCATTGTGCTCAGAACCCTGCCCCTAAGAATGCCCATCCTACAACACCACATTCTGGAACACCGTATCCAAGGAAACCGTATCCTTGGAAACCGTATCCTAGGAAACCATGTCTCCTAGGAAACCATTGTGCTCAGAACCCTGCCCCTAAGAATGCCCATCCTACAACGACACATTCTAGAACACCGTATCCAAGGAAACCGTATCCTTGGAAACCGTATCCTAGGAAACCATGTCTCCTAGGAAACCATTGTGCTCAGAACCCTGCACCTAAGAATGACCATCCTACAACGCCACATTCTAGAACACCGTATCCAAGGAAACCGTATCCTAGGAATCCATGTCTCCTAGGAAACCATTGTGCTCAGAACCCTGCCCCTAAGAATGCCCATCCTACCACGCCACATTCTAGAACACCGTATCCAAGGAAACCGTACCCTTGGAAACCGAATCCTAGGAAACCATGTGTCCTAGGAAACCATTGTGCTCAGAACCCTGCACCTAAGAATGCCCATCCTACCACGCCACATTCTAGAACACCGTATCCAAGGAAACCGTATCCTTGGAAACCGTATCCTAGGAAACCATGTCTCCTTGGAAACCATTCTTCTCAGACCCTGCCCCTAGAATGCCCATCCTACCACGCCACATTCTAGAACACCGTATCCAAGGAAACCGTATCCTTGGAAACCGTATCCTAGGAAACCATGTCTCCTGGAAACCATTGTGCTCAGAACCCTGCCCCTAAGAATGCCCATCCTATCACGCCACATTCTAGAACACCGTATCCAAGGAAACCGTATCCTTGGAAACCGTTCCTAGGAAACCATGTCTCCTAGGAAACCATTGTGCTCAGAACCCTGCCCCTAAGAATGCCCATCCTACCACGCCACATTCTAGAAATCCGTATCCAAGGAAACCGTATCCTTGGAAACCGTATCCTAGGAAACCATGTCTCCTAGGAAACCATTGTGCTCAGAACCCTGCCCCTAAGAATGCCCATCCTACCACGCCACATTCTAGAACACCGTATCCAAGGAAACCGTATCCTAGGAAACCATGTCTCCTAGGAAACCATTGTGCTCAGAACCCTGCACCTAAGAATGCCCATCCTATCACGCCACATTCTAGAACACCGTATCCAAGGAAACCGTATCCTTGGAAACCGTATCCTAGGAAACCATGTCTCCTAGGAAACCATTGTGCTCAGAACCCTGCCCCTAAGAATGCCCATCCTATCACGCCACATTCTAGAACACCGTATCCAAGGAAACCGTATCCTTGGAAACCGTATCCTAGGAAACCATGTCTCCTAGGAAACCATTGTGCTCAGAACCCTGCCCCTAAGAATGCCCATCCTACCACGCCACATTCTAGAACACCGTATGCAAGGAAACCGTATCCTTGGAAACCGTATCCTAGGAAACCATGTCTCCTAGGAAACCATTGTGCTCAGAACCCTGCCCCTAAGAATGCCCATCCTACCACGCCACATTCTAGAACACCGTATCCAAGGAAACCGTATCCTTGGAAACCGTATCCTAGGAAACCATGTCTCCTAGGAAACCATTGTGCTCAGAACCCTGCACCTAAGAATGCCCATCCTACCACGCCACATTCTAGAACACCGTATCCAAGGAAACCGTATCCTTGGAAACCGTATCCTAGGAAACCATGTCTCCTAGGAAACCATTGTGCTCAGAACCCTGCCCCTAAGAATGCCCATCCTACCACGCCACATTCTAGAACACCGTATCCAAGGAAACCGTATCCTTGGAAACCGTATCCTAGGAAACCATGTGTCCTAGGAAACCATTGTGCTCAGAACCCTGCACCTAAGAATGCCCATCCTACCACGCCACATTCTAGAACACCGTATCCAAGGAAACCGTATCCTTGGAAACCGTATCCTAGGAAACCATGTCTCCTTGGAAACCATTCTTCTCAGACCCTGCCCCTAAGAATGCCCATCCTACCACGCCACATTCTAGAACACCGTATCCAAGGAAACCGTATCCTTGGAAACCGTATCCTAGGAAACCATGTCTCCTAGGAAACCATTGTGCTCAGAACCCTGCACCTAAGAATGCCCATCCTACCACGCCACATTCTAGAACACCGTATCCAAGGAAACCGTATCCTTGGAAACCGTATCCTAGGAAACCATGTCTCCTAGGAAACCATTGTGCTCAGAACCCTGCCCCTAAGAATGCCCATCCTACCACGCCACATTCTAGAACACCGTATCCAAGGAAACCGTACCCTTGGAAACCGTATCCTAGGAAACCATGTGTCCTAGGAAACCATTGTGCTCAGAACCCTGCACCTAAGAATGCCCATCCTACCACGCCACATTCTAGAACACCGTATCCAAGGAAACCGTATCCTTGGAAACCGTATCCTAGGAAACCATGTCTCCTTGGAAACCATTCTTCTCAGACCCTGCCCCTAAGAATGCCCATCCTACCACGCCACATTCTAGAACACCGTATCCAAGGAAACCGTATCCTTGGAAACCGTATCCTAGGAAACCATGTCTCCTAGGAAACCATTGTGCTCAGAACCCTGCACCTAAGAATGCCCATCCTACAACGCCACATTCTAGAACACCGTATCCAAGGAAACCGTATCCTAGGAAACCATGTCTCCTAGGAAACCATTGTGCTCAGAACCCTGCCCCTAAGAATGCCCATCCTATCACGCCACATTCTAGAACACCGTATCCAAGGAAACCGTATCCTAGGAAACCGTATCCTAGGAAACCATGTCTCCAAGGAAACCATTGTGCTCAGAACCCTGCCCCTAAGAATGCCCATCCTACCACGCCACATTCTAGAACACCGTATCCAAGGAAACCGTATCCTTGGAAACCGTATCCTAGGAAACCATGTCTCCTAGGAAACCATTGTGCTCAGAACCCTGCCCCTAAGAATGCCCATCCTACCACGCCACATTCTAGAACACCGTATCCAAGGAAACCGTATCCTTGGAAACCGTATCCTAGGAAACCATGTCTCCTAGGAAACCATTGTGCTCAGAACCCTGCACCTAAGAATGCCCATCCTACAACGCCACATTCTAGAACACCATATCCAAGGAAACCGTATCCTTGGAAACCGTATCCTAGGAAACCATGTCTCCTAGGAAACCATTGTGCTCAGAACCCTGCCCCTAAGAATGCCCATCCTACCACGTCACATTCTAGAACACCGTATCCAAGGAGACCGTATACATGGAAACCGTATCCTAGGAAACCATGTCTCCTAGGAAACCATTGTGCTCAGAACCCTGCACCTAAGAATGCCCATCCTACAACGCCACATTCTAGAACACCGTATCCAAGGAAACCGTATCCTTGGAAACCGTATCCTAGGAAACCATGTCTCCTAGGAAACCATTGTGCTCAGAACCCTGCACCTAAGAATGCCCATCCTACAACGCCACATTCTAGAACACCGTATCCAAGGAAACCGTATCCTAGGAAACCATGTCTCCTAGGAAACCATTGTGCTCAGAACCCTGCCCCTAGGAATGCCCATCCTATCACGCCACATTCTAGAACACCGTATCCAAGGAAACCGTATCCTTGGAAACCGTATCCTAGGAAACCATGTCTCCTAGGAAACCATTGTGCTCAGAACCCTGCCCCTAAGAATGCCCATCCTATCACGCCACATTCTAGAACACCGTATCCAAGGAAACCGTATCCTTGGAAACCGTATCCTAGGAAACCATGTCTCCTAGGAAACCATTGTGCTCAGAACCCTGCCCCTAAGAATGCCCATCCTACCACGCCACATTCTAGAACACCGTATCCAAGGAAACCGTATCCTTGGAAACCGTATCCTAGGAAAGCATGTCTCCTGGAAACCATTGTGCTCAGAACCCTGCCCCTAAGAATGCCCATCCTATCACGCCACATTCTAGAACACCGTATCCAAGGAAACCGTATCCTTGTAAACCGTTCCTAGGAAACCATGTCTCCTAGGAAACCATTGTGCTCAGAACCCTGCCCCTAAGAATGCCCATCCTACCACGCCACATTCTAGAACACCGTATCCAAGGAAACCGTATCCTTGGAAACCGTATCCTAGGAAACCATGTCTCCTAGGAAACCATTGTGCTCAGAACCCTGCCCCTAAGAATGCCCATCTTACCACGCCACATTCTAGAACACCGTATCCAAGGAAACCGTATCCTTGGAAACCGTATCCTAGGAAACCATGTCTCCTAGGAAACCATTGTGCTCAGAACCCTGCACCTAAGAATGCCCATCCTACCACGCCACATTCTAGAACACCGTATCCAAGGAAACCGTTTCCTTGGAAACCGTATCCTAGGAAACCATGTCTCCTAGGAAACCATTGTGCTCAGAACCCTGCCCCTAAGAATGCCCATCCTACCACGTCACATTCTAGAACACCGTATCCAAGGAGACCGTATACTTGGAAACCGTATCCTAGGAAACCATGTCTCCTAGGAAACCATTGTGCTCAGAACCCTGCACCTAAGAATGCCCATCCTACAACGCCACATTCTAGAACACCGTATCCAAGGAAACCGTATCCTTGGAAACCGTATCCTAGGAAACCATGTCTCCTAGGAAACCATTGTGCTCAGAACCCTGCACCTAAGAATGCCCATCCTACAACGCCACATTCTAGAACACCGTATCCAAGGAAACCGTATCCTAGGAAACCATGTCTCCTAGGAAACCATTGTGCTCAGAACCCTGCCCCTAAGAATGCCCATCCTATCACGCCACATTCTAGAACACCGTATCCAAGGAAACCGTATCCTTGGAAACCGTATCCTAGGAAACCATGTCTCCTAGGAAACCATTGTGCTCAGAACCCTGCCCCTAAGAATGCCCATCCTACAACGCCACATTCTGGAACACCGTATCCAAGGAAACCGTATCCTTGGAAACCGTATCCTAGGAAACCATGTCTCCTAGGAAACCATTGTGCTCAGAACCCTGCCCCTAAGAATGCCCATCCTACAACGACACATTCTAGAACACCGTATCCAAGGAAACCGTATCCTTGGAAACCGTATCCTAGGAAACCATGTCTCCTAGGAAACCATTGTGCTCAGAACCCTGCACCTAAGAATGCCCATCCTACAACGCCACATTCTAGAACACCGTATCCAAGGAAACCGTATCCTAGGAATCCATGTCTCCTAGGAAACCATTGTGCTCAGAACCCTGCCCCTAAGAATGCCCATCCTACCACGCCACATTCTAGAACACCGTATCCAAGGAAACCGTACCCTTGGAAACCGAATCCTAGGAAACCATGTGTCCTAGGAAACCATTGTGCTCAGAACCCTGCACCTAAGAATGCCCATCCTACCACGCCACATTCTAGAACACCGTATCCAAGGAAACCGTATCCTTGGAAACCGTATCCTAGGAAACCATGTCTCCTTGGAAACCATTCTTCTCAGACCCTGCCCCTAAGAATGCCCATCCTACCACGCCACATTCTAGAACACCGTATCCAAGGAAACCGTATCCTTGGAAACCGTATCCTAGGAAACCATGTCTCCTGGAAACCATTGTGCTCAGAACCCTGCCCCTAAGAATGCCCATCCTATCACGCCACATTCTAGAACACCGTATCCAAGGAAACCGTATCCTTGGAAACCGTTCCTAGGAAACCATGTCTCCTAGGAAACCATTGTGCTCAGAACCCTGCCCCTAAGAATGCCCATCCTACCACGCCACATTCTAGAACACCGTATCCAAGGAAACCGTATCCTTGGAAACCGTATCCTAGGAAACCATGTCTCCTAGGAAACCATTGTGCTCAGAACCCTGCCCCTAAGAATGCCCATCCTACCACGCCACATTCTAGAACACCGTATCCAAGGAAACCGTATCCTAGGAAACCATGTCTCCTAGGAAACCATTGTGCTCAGAACCCTGCACCTAAGAATGCCCATCCTATCACGCCACATTCTAGAACACCGTATCCAAGGAAACCGTATCCTTGGAAACCGTATCCTAGGAAACCATGTCTCCTAGGAAACCATTGTGCTCAGAACCCTGCCCCTAAGAATGCCCATCCTATCACGCCACATTCTAGAACACCGTATCCAAGGAAACCGTATCCTTGGAAACCGTATCCTAGGAAACCATGTCTCCTAGGAAACCATTGTGCTCAGAACCCTGCCCCTAAGAATGCCCATCCTACCACGCCACATTCTAGAACACCGTATGCAAGGAAACCGTATCCTTGGAAACCGTATCCTAGGAAACCATGTCTCCTAGGAAACCATTGTGCTCAGAACCCTGCCCCTAAGAATGCCCATCCTACCACGCCACATTCTAGAACACCGTATCCAAGGAAACCGTATCCTTGGAAACCGTATCCTAGGAAACCATGTCTCCTAGGAAACCATTGTGCTCAGAACCCTGCACCTAAGAATGCCCATCCTACCACGCCACATTCTAGAACACCGTATCCAAGGAAACCGTATCCTTGGAAACCGTATCCTAGGAAACCATGTCTCCTAGGAAACCATTGTGCTCAGAACCCTGCCCCTAAGAATGCCCATCCTACCACGCCACATTCTAGAACACCGTATCCAAGGAAACCGTACCCTTGGAAACCGTATCCTAGGAAACCATGTGTCCTAGGAAACCATTGTGCTCAGAACCCTGCACCTAAGAATGCCCATCCTACCACGCCACATTCTAGAACACCGTATCCAAGGAAACCGTATCCTTGGAAACCGTATCCTAGGAAACCATGTCTCCTTGGAAACCATTCTTCTCAGACCCTGCCCCTAAGAATGCCCATCCTACCACGCCACATTCTAGAACACCGTATCCAAGGAAACCGTATCCTTGGAAACCGTATCCTAGGAAACCATGTCTCCTAGGAAACCATTGTGCTCAGAACCCTGCACCTAAGAATGCCCATCCTACCACGCCACATTCTAGAACACCGTATCCAAGGAAACCGTATCCTTGGAAACCGTATCCTAGGAAACCATGTCTCCTTGGAAACCATTCTTCTCAGACCCTGCCCCTAAGAATGCCCATCCTACCACGCCACATTCTAGAACACCGTATCCAAGGAAACCGTATCCTTGGAAACCGTATCCTAGGAAACCATGTCTCCTAGGAAACCATTGTGCTCAGAACCCTGCCCCTAAGAATGCCCATCCTACCACGCCACATTCTAGAACACCGTATCCAAGGAAACCGTACCCTTGGAAACCGTATCCTAGGAAACCATGTGTCCTAGGAAACCATTGTGCTCAGAACCCTGCACCTAAGAATGCCCATCCTACCACGCCACATTCTAGAACACCGTATCCAAGGAAACCGTATCCTTGGAAACCGTATCCTAGGAAACCATGTCTCCTTGGAAACCATTCTTCTCAGACCCTGCCCCTAAGAATGCCCATCCTACCACGCCACATTCTAGAACACCGTATCCAAGGAAACCGTATCCTTGGAAACCGTATCCTAGGAAACCATGTCTCCTAGGAAACCATTGTGCTCAGAACCCTGCACCTAAGAATGCCCATCCTACAACGCCACATTCTAGAACACCGTATCCAAGGAAACCGTATCCTAGGAAACCATGTCTCCTAGGAAACCATTGTGCTCAGAACCCTGCCCCTAAGAATGCCCATCCTATCACGCCACATTCTAGAACACCGTATCCAAGGAAACCGTATCCTTGGAAACCGTATCCTAGGAAACCATGTCTCCAAGGAAACCATTGTGCTCAGAACCCTGCCCCTAAGAATGCCCATCCTATCACGCCACATTCTAGAAGACCGTATCCAAGGAAACCGTATCCTTGGAAACCGTACCCTGGAAACCATGTCTCCTAGGAAACCATTGTGCTCAGAACCCTGCCCCTAAGAATGCCCATCCTACCACGCCACATTCTAGAACACCGTATCCAAGGAAACCGTATCCTTGGAAACCGTATCCTAGGAAACCATGTCTCCTAGGAAACCATTGTGCTCAAAACCCTGCCCCTAAGAATGCCCATCCTACCACGCCACATTCTAGAACACCGTATCCAAGGAAACCGTATCCTTGGAAACCATATCCTAGGAAACCATGTCTCCTTGGAAACCATTCTTCTCAGACCCTGCCCCTAAGAATGCCCATCCTACCACGCCACATTCTAGAACACCGTATCCAAGGAAACCGTATCCTTGGAAACCGTATCCTAGGAAACCATGTCTCCTAGGAAACCATGGTGCTCAGAACCCTGCCCCTAAGAATGCCCATCCTACCACGTCACATTCTAGAACACCGTATCCAAGGAGACCGTATACTTGGAAACCGTATCCTAGGAAACCATGTCTCCTAGGAAACCATTGTGCTCAGAACCCTGCACCTAAGAATGCCCATCCTACAACGCCACATTCTAGAACACCGTATCCAAGGAAACCGTATCCTTGGAAACCGTATCCTAGGAAACCATGTCTCCTAGGAAACCATTGTGCTCAGAACCCTGCACCTAAGAATGCCCATCCTACAACGCCACATTCTAGAACACCGTATCCAAGGAAACCGTATCCTAGGAAACCATGTCTCCTAGGAAACCATTGTGCTCAGAACCCTGCCCCTAAGAATGCCCATCCTATCACGCCACATTCTAGAACACCGTATCCAAGGAAACCGTATCCTTGGAAACCGTATCCTAGGAAACCATGTCTCCTAGGAAACCATTGTGCTCAGAACCCTGCCCCTAAGAATGCCCATCCTATCACGCCACATTCTAGAACACCGTATCCAAGGAAACCGTATCCTTGGAAACCGTACCCTGGAAACCATGTCTCCTGGGCAACCATTGTGCTCAGAACCCTGCCCCTAAGAATGCCCATCCTACCACGCCACATTCTAGAATACCGTATCCAAGGAAACCGTATCCTTGGAAACCGTATCCTAGGAAACCATGTCTCCTAGGAAACCATTGTGCTCAGAACCCTGCCCCTAAGAATGCCCATCCTACCACGTCACATTCTAGAACACCGTATCCAAGGAGACCGTATACTTGGAAACCGTATCCTAGGAAACCATGTCTCCTAGGAAACCATTGTGCTCAGAACCCTGCACCTAAGAATGCCCATCCTACAACGCCACATTCTAGAACACCGTATCCAAGGAAACCGTATCCTTGGAAACCGTATCCTAGGAAACCATGTCTCCTAGGAAACCATTGTGCTCAGAACCCTGCACCTAAGAATGCCCATCCTACAACGCCACATTCTAGAACACCGTATCCAAGGAAACCGTATCCTAGGAAACCATGTCTCCTAGGAAACCATTGTGCTCAGAACCCTGCCCCTAGGAATGCCCATCCTATCACGCCACATTCTAGAACACCGTATCCAAGGAAACCGTATCCTTGGAAACCGTATCCTAGGAAACCATGTCTCCTAGGAAACCATTGTGCTCAGAACCCTGCCCCTAAGAATGCCCATCCTATCACGCCACATTCTAGAACACCGTATCCAAGGAAACCGTATCCTTGGAAACCGTATCCTAGGAAACCATGTCTCCTAGGAAACCATTGTGCTCAGAACCCTGCCCCTAAGAATGCCCATCCTACCACGCCACATTCTAGAACACCGTATCCAAGGAAACCGTATCCTTGGAAACCGTATCCTAGGAAACCATGTCTCCTGGAAACCATTGTGCTCAGAACCCTGCCCCTAAGAATGCCCATCCTATCACGCCACATTCTAGAACACCGTATCCAAGGAAACCGTATCCTTGTAAACCGTTCCTAGGAAACCATGTCTCCTAGGAAACCATTGTGCTCAGAACCCTGCCCCTAAGAATGCCCATCCTACCACGCCACATTCTAGAACACCGTATCCAAGGAAACCGTATCCTTGGAAACCGTATCCTAGGAAACCATGTCTCCTAGGAAACCATTGTGCTCAGAACCCTGCCCCTAAGAATGCCCATCCTACCACGCCACATTCTAGAACACCGTATCCAAGGAAACCGTATCCTTGGAAACCGTATCCTAGGAAACCATGTCTCCTAGGAAACCATTGTGCTCAGAACCCTGCACCTAAGAATGCCCATCCTACCACGCCACATTCTAGAACACCGTATCCAAGGAAACCGTATCCTTGGAAACCGTATCCTAGGAAACCATGTCTCCTTGGAAACCATTCTGCTCACAACCCTGCCCCTAAGAATGCCCATCCTACCACGCCACATTCTAGAACACCGTATCCAAGGAAACCGTATCCTTGGAAACCGTATCCTAGGAAACCATGTCTCCTAGGAAACCATTGTGCTCAGAACCCTGCCCCTAAGAATGCCCATCCTACCACGCCACATTCTAGAACACCGTATCCAAGGAAACCGTATCCTTGTAAACCGTATCCTAGGAAACCATGTCTCCTAGGAAACCATTGTGCTCAGAACCCTGCCCCTAAGAATGCCCATCCTACCACTCCACATTCTAGAACACCGTATCCAAGGAAACCGTATCCTTGGAAACCGTATCCTAGGAAACCATGTCTCCTTGGAAACCATTCTTCTCAGACCCTGCCCCTAAGAATGCCCATCCTACCACGCCACATTCTAGAACACCGTATCCAAGGAAACCGTATCCTTGGAAACCGTATCCTAGGAAACCATGTCTCCTAGGAAACCATGGTGCTCAGAACCCTGCCCCTAAGAATGCCCATCCTACCACGTCACATTCTAGAACACCGTATCCAAGGAGACCGTATACTTGGAAACCGTATCCTAGGAAACCATGTCTCCTAGGAAACCATTGTGCTCAGAACCCTGCACCTAAGAATGCCCATCCTACAACGCCACATTCTAGAACACCGTATCCAAGGAAACCGTATCCTTGGAAACCGTATCCTAGGAAACCATGTCTCCTAGGAAACCATTGTGCTCAGAACCCTGCACCTAAGAATGCCCATCCTACAACGCCACATTCTAGAACACCGTATCCAAGGAAACCGTATCCTAGGAAACCATGTCTCCTAGGAAACCATTGTGCTCAGAACCCTGCCCCTAAGAATGCCCATCCTATCACGCCACATTCTAGAACACCGTATCCAAGGAAACCGTATCCTTGGAAACCGTATCCTAGGAAACCATGTCTCCTAGGAAACCATTGTGCTCAGAACCCTGCCCCTAAGAATGCCCATCCTATCACGCCACATTCTAGAACACCGTATCCAAGGAAACCGTATCCTTGGAAACCGTACCCTGGAAACCATGTCTCCTGGGCAACCATTGTGCTCAGAACCCTGCCCCTAAGAATGCCCATCCTACCACGCCACATTCTAGAACACCGTATCCAAGGAAACCGTATCCTTGGAAACCGTATCCTAGGAAACCATGTCTCCTAGGAAACCATTGTGCTCAGAACCCTGCCCCTAAGAATGCCCATCCTACCACGCCACATTCTAGAACACCGTATCCAAGGAAACCGTATCCTTGGAAACCGTATCCTAGGAAACCATGTCTCCTAGGAAACCATTGTGCTCAGAACCCTGCACCTAAGAATGCCCATCCTACAACGCCACATTCTAGAACACCGTATCCAAGGAAACCGTATCCTTGGAAACCGTATCCTAGGAAACCATGTCTCCTAGGAAACCATTGTGCTCAGAACCCTGCCCCTAAGAATGCCCATCCTACCACGTCACATTCTAGAACACCGTATCCAAGGAGACCGTATACTTGGAAAACGTATCCTAGGAAACCATGTCTCCTAGGAAACCATTGTGCTCAGAACCCTGCACCTAAGAATGCCCATCCTACAACGCCACATTCTAGAACACCGTATCCAAGGAAACCGTATCCTTGGAAACCGTATCCTAGGAAACCATGTCTCCTAGGAAACCATTGTGCTCAGAACCCTGCACCTAAGAATGCCCATCCTACAACGCCACATTCTAGAACACCGTATCCAAGGAAACCGTATCCTAGGAAACCATGTCTCCTAGGAAACCATTGTGCTCAGAACCCTGCCCCTAGGAATGCCCATCCTATCACGCCACATTCTAGAACACCGTATCCAAGGAAACCGTATCCTTGGAAACCGTATCCTAGGAAACCATGTCTCCTAGGAAACCATTGTGCTCAGAACCCTGCCCCTAAGAATGCCCATCCTATCACGCCACATTCTAGAACACCGTATCCAAGGAAACCGTATCCTTGGAAACCGTATCCTAGGAAACCATGTCTCCTAGGAAACCATTGTGCTCAGAACCCTGCCCCTAAGAATGCCCATCCTACCACGCCACATTCTAGAACACCGTATCCAAGGAAACCGTATCCTTGGAAACCGTATCCTAGGAAACCATGTCTCCTGGAAACCATTGTGCTCAGACCCTGCCCCTAAGAATGCCCATCCTACCACGCCACATTCTAGAACACCGTATCCAAGGAAACCGTATCCTTGGAAACCGTATCCTAGGAAACCATGTCTCCTAGGAAACCATTGTGCTCAGAACCCTGCCCCTAAGAATGCCCATCCTACCACGCCACATTCTAGAACACCGTATCCAAGGAAACCGTACCCTTGGAAACCGTATCCTAGGAAACCATGTGTCCTAGGAAACCATTGTGCTCAGAACCCTGCACCTAAGAATGCCCATCCTACCACGCCACATTCTAGAACACCGTATCCAAGGAAACCGTATCCTTGGAAACCGTATCCTAGGAAACCATGTCTCCTTGGAAACCATTCTTCTCAGACCCTGCCCCTAAGAATGCCCATCCTACCACGCCACATTCTAGAACACCGTATCCAAGGAAACCGTATCCTTGGAAACCGTATCCTAGGAAACCATGTCTCCTAGGAAACCATTGTGCTCAGAACCCTGCACCTAAGAATGCCCATCCTACAACGCCACATTCTAGAACACCGTATCCAAGGAAACCGTATCCTAGGAAACCATGTCTCCTAGGAAACCATTGTGCTCAGAACCCTGCCCCTAAGAATGCCCATCCTATCACGCCACATTCTAGAACACCGTATCCAAGGAAACCGTATCCTTGGAAACCGTATCCTAGGAAACCATGTCTCCAAGGAAACCATTGTGCTCAGAACCCTGCCCCTAAGAATGCCCATCCTATCACGCCACATTCTAGAAGACCGTATCCAAGGAAACCGTATCCTTGGAAACCGTACCCTGGAAACCATGTCTCCTAGGAAACCATTGTGCTCAGAACCCTGCCCCTAAGAATGCCCATCCTACCACGCCACATTCTAGAACACCGTATCCAAGGAAACCGTATCCTTGGAAACCGTATCCTAGGAAACCATGTCTCCTAGGAAACCATTGTGCTCAAAACCCTGCCCCTAAGAATGCCCATCCTACCACGCCACATTCTAGAACACCGTATCCAAGGAAACCGTATCCTTGGAAACCGTATCCTAGGAAACCATGTCTCCTTGGAAACCATTCTTCTCAGACCCTGCCCCTAAGAATGCCCATCCTACCACGCCACATTCTAGAACACCGTATCCAAGGAAACCGTATCCTTGGAAACCGTATCCTAGGAAACCATGTCTCCTAGGAAACCATGGTGCTCAGAACCCTGCCCCTAAGAATGCCCATCCTACCACGTCACATTCTAGAACACCGTATCCAAGGAGACCGTATACTTGGAAACCGTATCCTAGGAAACCATGTCTCCTAGGAAACCATTGTGCTCAGAACCCTGCACCTAAGAATGCCCATCCTACAACGCCACATTCTAGAACACCGTATCCAAGGAAACCGTATCCTTGGAAACCGTATCCTAGGAAACCATGTCTCCTAGGAAACCATTGTGCTCAGAACCCTGCACCTAAGAATGCCCATCCTACAACGCCACATTCTAGAACACCGTATCCAAGGAAACCGTATCCTAGGAAACCATGTCTCCTAGGAAACCATTGTGCTCAGAACCCTGCCCCTAAGAATGCCCATCCTATCACGCCACATTCTAGAACACCGTATCCAAGGAAACCGTATCCTTGGAAACCGTATCCTAGGAAACCATGTCTCCTAGGAAACCATTGTGCTCAGAACCCTGCCCCTAAGAATGCCCATCCTATCACGCCACATTCTAGAACACCGTATCCAAGGAAACCGTATCCTTGGAAACCGTACCCTGGAAACCATGTCTCCTGGGCAACCATTGTGCTCAGAACCCTGCCCCTAAGAATGCCCATCCTACCACGCCACATTCTAGAACACCGTATCCAAGGAAACCGTATCCTTGGAAACCGTATCCTAGGAAACCATGTCTCCTAGGAAACCATTGTGCTCAGAACCCTGCCCCTAAGAATGCCCATCCTACCACGTCACATTCTAGAACACCGTATCCAAGGAGACCGTATACTTGGAAACCGTATCCTAGGAAACCATGTCTCCTAGGAAACCATTGTGCTCAGAACCCTGCACCTAAGAATGCCCATCCTACAACGCCACATTCTAGAACACCGTATCCAAGGAAACCGTATCCTTGGAAACCGTATCCTAGGAAACCATGTCTCCTAGGAAACCATTGTGCTCAGAACCCTGCACCTAAGAATGCCCATCCTACAACGCCACATTCTAGAACACCGTATCCAAGGAAACCGTATCCTAGGAAACCATGTCTCCTAGGAAACCATTGTGCTCAGAACCCTGCCCCTAGGAATGCCCATCCTATCACGCCACATTCTAGAACACCGTATCCAAGGAAACCGTATCCTTGGAAACCGTATCCTAGGAAACCATGTCTCCTAGGAAACCATTGTGCTCAGAACCCTGCCCCTAAGAATGCCCATCCTATCACGCCACATTCTAGAACACCGTATCCAAGGAAACCGTATCCTTGGAAACCGTATCCTAGGAAACCATGTCTCCTAGGAAACCATTGTGCTCAGAACCCTGCCCCTAAGAATGCCCATCCTACCACGCCACATTCTAGAACACCGTATCCAAGGAAACCGTATCCTTGGAAACCGTATCCTAGGAAACCATGTCTCCTGGAAACCATTGTGCTCAGAACCCTGCCCCTAAGAATGCCCATCCTATCACGCCACATTCTAGAACACCGTATCCAAGGAAACCATATCCTTGTAAACCGTTCCTAGGAAACCAAGTCTCCTAGGAAACCATTGTGCTCAGAACCCTGCCCCTAAGAATGCCCATCCTACCACGCCACATTCTAGAACACCGTATCCAAGGAAACCGTATCCTTGGAAACCGTATCCTAGGAAACCATGTCTCCTAGGAAACCATTGTGCTCAGAACCCTGCCCCTAAGAATGCCCATCCTACCACGCCACATTCTAGAACACCGTATCCAAGGAAACCGTATCCTTGGAAACCGTATCCTAGGAAACCATGTCTCCTAGGAAACCATTGTGCTCAGAACCCTGCACCTAAGAATGCCCATCCTACCACGCCACATTCTAGAACACCGTATCCAAGGAAACCGTATCCTTGGAAACCGTATCCTAGGAAACCATGTCTCCTTGGAAACCATTCTGCTCACAACCCTGCCCCTAAGAATGCCCATCCTACCACGCCACATTCTAGAACACCGTATCCAAGGAAACCGTATCCTTGGAAACCGTATCCTAGGAAACCATGTCTCCTAGGAAACCATTGTGCTCAGAACCCTGCCCCTAAGAATGCACGTCCTACCACGCCACATTCTAGAACACCGTATCCAAGGAAACCGTATCCTTGTAAACCGTATCCTAGGAAACCATGTCTCCTAGGAAACCATTGTGCTCAGAACCCTGCCCCTAAGAATGCCCATCCTACCACTCCACATTCTAGAACACCGTATCCAAGGAAACCGTATCCTTGGAAACCGTATCCTAGGAAACCATGTGTCCTAGGAAACCATTGTGCTCAGAACCCTGCCCCTAAGAATGCCCATCCTACCACGCCACATTCTAGAACACCGTATCCAAGGAAACCGTATCCTTGGAAACCGTATCCTAGGAAACCATGTCTCCTTGGAAACCATTCTTCTCAGACCCTGCCCCTAAGAATGCCCATCCTACCACGCCACATTCTAGAACACCGTATCCAAGGAAACCGTATCCTTGGAAACCGTATCCTAGGAAACCATGTCTCCTAGGAAACCATGGTGCTCAGAACCCTGCCCCTAAGAATGCCCATCCTACCACGTCACATTCTAGAACACCGTATCCAAGGAGACCGTATACTTGGAAACCGTATCCTAGGAAACCATGTCTCCTAGGAAACCATTGTGCTCAGAACCCTGCACCTAAGAATGCCCATCCTACAACGCCACATTCTAGAACACCGTATCCAAGGAAACCGTATCCTTGGAAACCGTATCCTAGGAAACCATGTCTCCTAGGAAACCATTGTGCTCAGAACCCTGCACCTAAGAATGCCCATCCTACAACGCCACATTCTAGAACACCGTATCCAAGGAAACCGTATCCTAGGAAACCATGTCTCCTAGGAAACCATTGTGCTCAGAACCCTGCCCCTAAGAATGCCCATCCTATCACGCCACATTCTAGAACACCGTATCCAAGGAAACCGTATCCTTGGAAACCGTATCCTAGGAAACCATGTCTCCTAGGAAACCATTGTGCTCAGAACCCTGCCCCTAAGAATGCCCATCCTATCACGCCACATTCTAGAACACCGTATCCAAGGAAACCGTATCCTTGGAAACCGTACCCTGGAAACCATGTCTCCTGGGCAACCATTGTGCTCAGAACCCTGCCCCTAAGAATGCCCATCCTACCACGCCACATTCTAGAACACCGTATCCAAGGAAACCGTATCCTTGGAAACCGTATCCTAGGAAACCATGTCTCCTAGGAAACCATTGTGCTCAGAACCCTGCCCCTAAGAATGCCCATCCTACCACGCCACATTCTAGAACACCGTATCCAAGGAAACCGTATCCTTGGAAACCGTATCCTAGGAAACCATGTCTCCTAGGAAACCATTGTGCTCAGAACCCTGCACCTAAGAATGCCCATCCTACAACGCCACATTCTAGAACACCGTATCCAAGGAAACCGTATCCTAGGAAACCATGTCTCCTAGGAAACCATTGTGCTCAGAACCCTGCCCCTAGGAATGCCCATCCTATCACGCCACATTCTAGAACACCGTATCCAAGGAAACCGTATCCTTGGAAACCGTATCCTAGGAAACCATGTCTCCTAGGAAACCATTGTGCTCAGAACCCTGCCCCTAAGAATGCCCATCCTATCACGCCACATTCTAGAACACCGTATCCAAGGAAACCGTATCCTTGGATACCGTATCCTAGGAAACCATGTCTCCTAGGAAACCATTGTGCTCAGAACCCTGCCCCTAAGAATGCCCATCCTACCACGCCACATTCTAGAACACCGTATCCAAGGAAACCGTATCCTTGGAAACCGTATCCTAGGAAACCATGTCTCCTGGAAACCATTGTGCTCAGACCCTGCCCCTAAGAATGCCCATCCTACCACGCCACATTCTAGAACACCGTATCCAAGGAAACCGTATCCTTGGAAACCGTATCCTAGGAAACCATGTCTCCTAGGAAACCATTGTGCTCAGAACCCTGCCCCTAAGAATGCCCATCCTACCACGCCACATTCTAGAACACCGTATCCAAGGAAACCGTACCCTTGGAAACCGTATCCTAGGAAACCATGTGTCCTAGGAAACCATTGTGCTCAGAACCCTGCACCTAAGAATGCCCATCCTACCACGCCACATTCTAGAACACCGTATCCAAGGAAACCGTATCCTTGGAAACCGTATCCTAGGAAACCATGTCTCCTTGGAAACCATTCTTCTCAGACCCTGCCCCTAAGAATGCCCATCCTACCACGCCACATTCTAGAACACCGTATCCAAGGAAACCGTATCCTTGGAAACCGTATCCTAGGAAACCATGTCTCCTAGGAAACCATTGTGCTCAGAACCCTGCACCTAAGAATGCCCATCCTACAACGCCACATTCTAGAACACCGTATCCAAGGAAACCGTATCCTAGGAAACCATGTCTCCTAGGAAACCATTGTGCTCAGAACCCTGCCCCTAAGAATGCCCATCCTATCACGCCACATTCTAGAACACCGTATCCAAGGAAACCGTATCCTTGGAAACCGTATCCTAGGAAACCATGTCTCCAAGGAAACCATTGTGCTCAGAACCCTGCCCCTAAGAATGCCCATCCTATCACGCCACATTCTAGAAGACCGTATCCAAGGAAACCGTATCCTTGGAAACCGTACCCTGGAAACCATGTCTCCTAGGAAACCATTGTGCTCAGAACCCTGCCCCTAAGAATGCCCATCCTACCACGCCACATTCTAGAACACCGTATCCAAGGAAACCGTATCCTTGGAAACCGTATCCTAGGAAATCATGTCTCCTAGGAAACCATTGTGCTCAAAACCCTGCCCCTAAGAATGCCCATCCTACCACGCCACATTCTAGAACACCGTATCCAAGGAAACCGTATCCTTGGAAACCGTATCCTAGGAAACCATGTCTCCTTGGAAACCATTCTTCTCAGACCCTGCCCCTAAGAATGCCCATCCTACCACGCCACATTCTAGAACACCGTATCCAAGGAAACCGTATCCTTGGAAACCGTATCCTAGGAAACCATGTCTCCTAGGAAACCATGGTGCTCAGAACCCTGCCCCTAAGAATGCCCATCCTACCACGTCACATTCTAGAACACCGTATCCAAGGAGACCGTATACTTGGAAACCGTATCCTAGGAAACCATGTCTCCTAGGAAACCATTGTGCTCAGAACCCTGCACCTAAGAATGCCCATCCTACAACGCCACATTCTAGAACACCGTATCCAAGGAAACCGTATCCTTGGAAACCGTATCCTAGGAAACCATGTCTCCTAGGAAACCATTGTGCTCAGAACCCTGCACCTAAGAATGCCCATCCTACAACGCCACATTCTAGAACACCGTATCCAAGGAAACCGTATCCTAGGAAACCATGTCTCCTAGGAAACCATTGTGCTCAGAACCCTGCCCCTAAGAATGCCCATCCTATCACGCCACATTCTAGAACACCGTATCCAAGGAAACCGTATCCTTGGAAACCGTATCCTAGGAAACCATGTCTCCTAGGAAACCATTGTGCTCAGAACCCTGCCCCTAAGAATGCCCATCCTATCACGCCACATTCTAGAACACCGTATCCAAGGAAACCGTATCCTTGGAAACCGTACCCTGGAAACCATGTCTCCTGGGCAACCATTGTGCTCAGAACCCTGCCCCTAAGAATGCCCATCCTACCACGCCACATTCTAGAACACCGTATCCAAGGAAACCGTATCCTTGGAAACCGTATCCTAGGAAACCATGTCTCCTAGGAAACCATTGTGCTCAGAACCCTGCCCCTAAGAATGCCCATCCTACCACGTCACATTCTAGAACACCGTATCCAAGGAGACCGTATACTTGGAAACCGTATCCTAGGAAACCATGTCTCCTAGGAAACCATTGTGCTCAGAACCCTGCACCTAAGAATGCCCATCCTACAACGCCACATTCTAGAACACCGTATCCAAGGAAACCGTATCCTTGGAAACCGTATCCTAGGAAACCATGTCTCCTAGGAAACCATTGTGCTCAGAACCCTGCACCTAAGAATGCCCATCCTACAACGCCACATTCTAGAACACCGTATCCAAGGAAACCGTATCCTAGGAAACCATGTCTCCTAGGAAACCATTGTGCTCAGAACCCTGCCCCTAGGAATGCCCATCCTATCACGCCACATTCTAGAACACCGTATCCAAGGAAACCGTATCCTTGGAAACCGTATCCTAGGAAACCATGTCTCCTAGGAAACCATTGTGCTCAGAACCCTGCCCCTAAGAATGCCCATCCTATCACGCCACATTCTAGAACACCGTATCCAAGGAAACCGTATCCTTGGAAACCGTATCCTAGGAAACCATGTCTCCTAGGAAACCATTGTGCTCAGAACCCTGCCCCTAAGAATGCCCATCCTACCACGCCACATTCTAGAACACCGTATCCAAGGAAACCGTATCCTTGGAAACCGTATCCTAGGAAACCATGTCTCCTGGAAACCATTGTGCTCAGAACCCTGCCCCTAAGAATGCCCATCCTATCACGCCACATTCTAGAACACCGTATCCAAGGAAACCATATCCTTGTAAACCGTTCCTAGGAAACCAAGTCTCCTAGGAAACCATTGTGCTCAGAACCCTGCCCCTAAGAATGCCCATCCTACCACGCCACATTCTAGAACACCGTATCCAAGGAAACCGTATCCTTGGAAACCGTATCCTAGGAAACCATGTCTCCTAGGAAACCATTGTGCTCAGAACCCTGCCCCTAAGAATGCCCATCCTACCACGCCACATTCTAGAACACCGTATCCAAGGAAACCGTATCCTTGGAAACCGTATCCTAGGAAACCATGTCTCCTAGGAAACCATTGTGCTCAGAACCCTGCACCTAAGAATGCCCATCCTACCACGCCACATTCTAGAACACCGTATCCAAGGAAACCGTATCCTTGGAAACCGTATCCTAGGAAACCATGTCTCCTTGGAAACCATTCTGCTCACAACCCTGCCCCTAAGAATGCCCATCCTACCACGCCACATTCTAGAACACCGTATCCAAGGAAACCGTATCCTTGGAAACCGTATCCTAGGAAACCATGTCTCCTAGGAAACCATTGTGCTCAGAACCCTGCCCCTAAGAATGCCCATCCTACCACGCCACATTCTAGAACACCGTATCCAAGGAAACCGTATCCTTGTAAACCGTATCCTAGGAAACCATGTCTCCTAGGAAACCATTGTGCTCAGAACCCTGCCCCTAAGAATGCCCATCCTACCACTCCACATTCTAGAACACCGTATCCAAGGAAACCGTATCCTTGGAAACCGTATCCTAGGAAACCATGTGTCCTAGGAAACCATTGTGCTCAGAACCCTGCCCCTAAGAATGCCCATCCTACCACGCCACATTCTAGAACACCGTATCCAAGGAAACCGTATCCTTGGAAACCGTATCCTAGGAAACCATGTCTCCTTGGAAACCATTCTTCTCAGACCCTGCCCCTAAGAATGCCCATCCTACCACGCCACATTCTAGAACACCGTATCCAAGGAAACCGTATCCTTGGAAACCGTATCCTAGGAAACCATGTCTCCTAGGAAACCATGGTGCTCAGAACCCTGCCCCTAAGAATGCCCATCCTACCACGTCACATTCTAGAACACCGTATCCAAGGAGACCGTATACTTGGAAACCGTATCCTAGGAAACCATGTCTCCTAGGAAACCATTGTGCTCAGAACCCTGCACCTAAGAATGCCCATCCTACAACGCCACATTCTAGAACACCGTATCCAAGGAAACCGTATCCTTGGAAACCGTATCCTAGGAAACCATGTCTCCTAGGAAACCATTGTGCTCAGAACCCTGCACCTAAGAATGCCCATCCTACAACGCCACATTCTAGAACACCGTATCCAAGGAAACCGTATCCTAGGAAACCATGTCTCCTAGGAAACCATTGTGCTCAGAACCCTGCCCCTAAGAATGCCCATCCTATCACGCCACATTCTAGAACACCGTATCCAAGGAAACCGTATCCTTGGAAACCGTATCCTAGGAAACCATGTCTCCTAGGAAACCATTGTGCTCAGAACCCTGCCCCTAAGAATGCCCATCCTATCACGCCACATTCTAGAACACCGTATCCAAGGAAACCGTATCCTTGGAAACCGTACCCTGGAAACCATGTCTCCTGGGCAACCATTGTGCTCAGAACCCTGCCCCTAAGAATGCCCATCCTACCACGCCACATTCTAGAACACCGTATCCAAGGAAACCGTATCCTTGGAAACCGTATCCTAGGAAACCATGTCTCCTAGGAAACCATTGTGCTCAGAACCCTGCCCCTAAGAATGCCCATCCTACCACGCCACATTCTAGAACACCGTATCCAAGGAAACCGTATCCTTGGAAACCGTATCCTAGGAAACCATGTCTCCTAGGAAACCATTGTGCTCAGAACCCTGCACCTAAGAATGCCCATCCTACAACGCCACATTCTAGAACACCGTATCCAGGGAAACCGTATCCTTGGAAACCGTATCCTAGGAAACCATGTCTCCTAGGAAACCATTGTGCTCAGAACCCTGCCCCTAAGAATGCCCATCCTACCACGTCACATTCTAGAACACCGTATCCAAGGAGACCGTATACTTGGAAAACGTATCCTAGGAAACCATGTCTCCTAGGAAACCATTGTCCTCAGAACCCTGCACCTAAGAATGCCCATCCTACAACGCCACATTCTAGAACACCGTATCCAAGGAAACCGTATCCTTGGAAACCGTATCCTAGGAAACCATGTCTCCTAGGAAACCATTGTGCTCAGAACCCTGCACCTAAGAATGCCCATCCTACAACGCCACATTCTAGAACACCGTATCCAAGGAAACCGTATCCTAGGAAACCATGTCTCCTAGGAAACCATTGTGCTCAGAACCCTGCCCCTAGGAATGCCCATCCTATCACGCCACATTCTAGAACACCGTATCCAAGGAAACCGTATCCTTGGAAACCGTATCCTAGGAAACCATGTCTCCTAGGAAACCATTGTGCTCAGAACCCTGCCCCTAAGAATGCCCATCCTATCACGCCACATTCTAGAACACCGTATCCAAGGAAACCGTATCCTTGGAAACCGTATCCTAGGAAACCATGTCTCCTAGGAAACCATTGTGCTCAGAACCCTGCCCCTAAGAATGCCCATCCTACCACGCCACATTCTAGAACACCGTATCCAAGGAAACCGTATCCTTGGAAACC